>NC_046972.1:4668467-4783467 GCF_009769545.1 Cyclopterus lumpus
GATGAATTTACATCTCTCCATTGCACCTTATTAACTCTGCTTCCTCCCCGGAGTCGTTGTGACTTCACGTCTCATAGGGTCCATTGGACCTGGAGGTGTCTGATGCCTGGTGAGCCGGCCTCCCGCGTTGGCCCTGCTGATGCGCCCCCCCCCCCCCCCCCCCCCCCCTCCTCTCTACCTCCTTCTGTTTCATGGATTGGAGTTTCATTCATACATTGTCATATTCATGTAATGTGTTTATGTAACTTTGTAAATGCTGTTCATTCTGTACACATGACATCTATTGCTTCTGTCCATCTGGGGAGAGGGATCCTCCTCTGTTGCTCTCTTCAAGGTTTCTTCCCTTTTTTCCCTGTCAAAGGTTATTTTTAGGGAGTTTTTCCTGATCCGATGTGAGGTCAAAGGTCAGGGATGTCGTATGTGTACAGATTGTAAAGCCCTCTGAGGCAAATTTGTAATTTGTGAGATTGGGCTATACAAAATAAACTGAATTGAAAAAAAATTGAATTGAATTGAATTAACACTATTACTCACTCCACTCTGACCAACTGCCTCACTGACATTAAATCATGGATGCAAACCAATTTTCTCAAACTAAACTGTGATAAATCGGATATGATCATCATCGGCCCCAAATCTCTCACCAAAACCAGTCACAACTTCTGCCTCACCATCGACAACTCCACCCTGTCTCCCTCCCCACACATCCGCAACCTCTGAGTCATGTTTGACAGCAACATGAACATCACATCAAACAAATCACCAGAACTGCCTTCTTCCACCTAAAAAACATTGCCCGTCTCCGCCCATCACTCTCCTCATCTGCTGCTGAAACTTTAATCCACACCTTCATCACCTCTAGAATTGAGTATTGCAATAGTATTCTTTATGGCACATCTTCCAAAATCCTAAACAAACTCCAATACATCCAGAACTCTGCTGCTCGCCTGCTCACCCACTCCCGTTCCCGTGATCACATCACCCCTGTTCTCCAGAGCCTTCACTGGCTCCCCGTCCCACAACGGATCCAATACAAAATCCTTCTCCTCACTCACAAAGCCCTCCATAATCAGGCCCCCTCCTACCTCACGACCTGCTCCACCACCACACTCCATCCCGTCAGCTCCGCTCCTCTGATGCCGATCTCCTGTCCATCCCACTCAGGACCAAGCACCGGACGTGGGGTGACAGAGCCGTCTCCATATCTGCCCCCTCCCTCTGGAACTCTCTCCCCAAAACTCATCCGAGACTGCACTGATCTTTCCTCATTCAAATCGCAAATCAAAACCCACCTGTTCAGAACTGCTTTTAATGTGTGATTGTTTGCTCCATGTTTTTATTATTTTTGATTTATTAGGGTCCAAGCAACTGACAAAGTGCCTTTTTAGCTTTTGGGATGTTATAATTATGTTATGTAAAGTGTCTTTGAGTACCACGAAAAGTGCAATATAAATTAAATGTATTATTATTATTATTCCACACAAACGCACTTGTTATTTCACATTTTATTCCCTGACGTTCTGCCACATGATGTTTTAATCCACACGAAAGACACACACTGTGATGTACAAGTCTGCAAAAAGGTTTCTCCCCCCAAAAGAAGGGAACACCAGCGTGTTAGACGGCCGGTTTCGTTAAGATTCAATTGTTTGAAGACTTGCTGTGGAAAAAAAAACGTTGTTTATTTTTCTACCGAGTGGTATTTGAGAGTTCAATCAGACTTCACGCCCTCCTTGATGAGGTTGAGCTCGTAGCACAGGGTCTCGTAGCGATACGCCATGCGGATCTGGGCCACGTTGGTCTTGCGGATGTCGTTGCCCTCTGGGCCCTCCTTGAGGTAGTCCTTACCCAGGTAGTGGCTCTTCTCCTGGAGCGCAGAAGGAGACAAAATACAAGCAATGTTTTTTTGGTACGAGCACAAAATCGCCTGCTTTTAAATCCCTTTGGTTTAAGAGCAGTTTTCTTTTTTAAACAGCACCACGTTTAATGCGTGTCACCATGCGGCGCGTTACCTCATGAGACATGGCGCTCTGCAGAACACTGTTCCTGGAGATCTCACACATGTCGCAGGTGCTGAGCTTGAAGACCTGGGCCGCAATGGCGTACTCCTCCATCAGGGGTTCCTGTGGACGTAAAGGCAGAGATTTACGACTTTGATATTTTGGAACAAATAGGCACTTTATCCGTACAATCGGAGACACCAAAAACTCAAAACGCATTCGTCTGCAGACGCGTTGCGATGCTCGTCATACAGCGCCCGTGTGCTCGGACCTTGGTGTAGTGGAACTGCATGGGGTCGTCGGTGGACAGAGAGACCATCAGGCCTTTCTTGTGGAACTCCAGCAGCGGGTTCTTTGCGTATTCCAGGAACAGGCTGTTGTTGCTGAGAGGGGACATGGCGATGGGGATCTGGGTCAGGAAGTACAGGTACTGCAGCACAGGACTCTATGGGGGGGGGGGGGGGGGGGGGGGGCAGAGATTGATTGATATGATCAGGTTCAATCAACTCGTGAAATTCAGTTTGAGAGTGGGGTCTTTAAGCCTTTTAGTATACAGAAGAAAAATACGATGTATCCAGAACGGACATCTTTTGGTACTTTCAGATAAAACACATTATATCAAGAAACACTTTTAAAAAATGTGATTTAATGCCTCCAGAGTACTATTTTGTATGTTGGAGCAGAAATTGGAGAGGGAACTGGGGTGTAGAGGTTACAGACGATGTGTTGGAAGATTATTGGAACAAAACAATAAAGTCACTAGTAAGTCTATTTTTCACTCCTCCACGTGTGTGTGTGTGTGTGTGTGTGTGTGTGTGTGTGTGTGTGTGTGTGTGTGGTGTGTGTGCGTGCGTGTGTGTGTATGTTTGCGTGCTGGTGATTTGAAGTGCTGATTCACAGTCAGCGAGGAGAGGACCGACCTTCTTGAGGTTGAGGCCGTGGGAGATGTTGTCCGCGGTCATGAAGGCAGCCAGCAGATGGGTGATGGCGCCGGCCTCACCGCAGTGAGGCCTGAACGTGAACGTGTTCATGCCCCTCTCTCTGCAAAGCAGACGATAAACAAGTATTATACTATGTGTTCTCAGAGGAACCGGTTTTCCTCTTAGTAACAAGGGTGCACTCACTGGAGAGAAGAGGAGACTCTCGTTAAACACCGAGCAGAAAGCATAAAGGACGTCAGGAATCTGAATACGTTAAATGATCATTAGTGCGCTACTGTGTGCGTTACTGACCTGCGGAGCTGGTTGAGCACGGCGATGTTGGCGTACATGTAGTAGATGTAGTAGGTGTAGGAGGGGTTTTTGGCTATGTCCCACTCCTCTGGTTTGGGGCTCTTAGTGCAGAACATGTGACCACTGTGCTTGGACTCATCATCCACGCTGTCGAAACCTGTCATCTACACACCAGGGGGCAAAAGAGGTCAATTATACGGGCAACAGATACCAGTTGTTATCTTGTTGTGTCTGAGCTGATGAGTACTACTTATGAGTGAGTGTGTGTGTGTGTGTGTGTGAGCGTGTGTGAGTGAGTGAGATATTCAGTGAGTGAGAGTGAGTGAGTGAGTGTGTGAGTGATTGAGTGAGTGAGTGAGTGTGTGAGTGTGAGTGAGTGAGTGAGAGATTCAGTGAGTGAGAGTGAGTGAGTGAGTGAGTGTGTGAGTGTGAGTGAGTGAGTGAGAGATTCAGTGAGTGAGAGTGAGTGAGTGAGTGTGTGAGTGAGTGAGTGAGAGATTCAGTGAGTGAGAGTGAGTGAGTGAGTGTGTGAGTGAGTGAGTGAGAGATTCAGTGAGTGAGAGTGAGTGAGTGAGTGAGTGAGTGTGTGAGTGATTGAGTGAGTGAGTGAGTGTGTGTGTGAGTGAGTGAGTGAGAGATTCAGTGAGTGAGAGTGAGTGAGTGAGTGAGTGAGAGTGAGTGAGTGAGTGTGTGAGTGTGAGTGAGTGAGATATTCAGTGAGTGAAAGTGAGTGAGTGAGTGTGTGAGTGATTGAGTGAGTGAGTGAGTGTGTGAGAGTGAGTGAGTGAGTGAGAGAGTCAGTGAGTGTGAGTGAGTGAGTGAGTGAGAGAGTCAGTGAGTGTGAGTGAGTGAGTGATGTGGACCTCTGTGTCTGTCCACGGTTAATCTCCCGTTCCGCTGCATCTAACTGCATTATGTTTTGGGTGTCCATGGCTGCATGCTCAAAGGACCTCTCGTGGTTGAGGTGGCTCCTGCTTTCTCAAAACTCCTTTTAATACCAGTATTATACGGCCATTGCTCTTTCATTTGGGTTCGGGCTACTTGTGCCTTTGTCCGACTCACATGCTGGAGGAAGATGCTGAGATCTTGGTTGGACTGGGGGTCGATGGTGGCCTGGAACACGGGAAGGAAAATGTTCTCCAGCATCTTGCCAAAGTGGGGCACAAAGTCCTTGGCTCTGAAGATGTCGCTAAGGTAGAAGAGGGGCGAAGAAAACAACAATATTTTACACCTTTTTTGTTCAAGCTCACAGGGCATTAAAAATAGATTTCCTTGGCAAATTAGAAAAATGGTCACGGTTGTGCCAAACTGCATGAAAGTGAGAATCAAGACACGGAAACGTACTAGATCCTGGGGATTTGAATCATCCATTTGAGGTGCGGGGAGAAGACTCTGTGCTTGACGAACCAGCTGGAGAGCTTGCTCCACTCGTTGGGCTTGCAGCCGTAGATGGACAGGCGAGGCTCAGCATACTGGTACTTGGCGTCCTCCAGGTCATTGGCTACTTCCTGGTTTACACAAAGGTCAAACGGACAAAAAAAAGATGGATTATTTCATCTTATTTCATCTTTTCATTTGAAGAGCTGTTCTTCTGTGACAGTTCTTGTCCATTCTTTTCATGTAGACGCTGACCTTGATGATGGTGGCAAAGTACTCTCCACCGATGTGGTTCTCTGTCTTCATGTACAGGTCACGCAGCTCACTGGCTCCGACAGGGTTGTACTTGGCGTTGAACTTATCGAAACGCTGGAAGGTTTGTCTTCCCTTCAGAGAAACAACGAGAAAAGAAGCGCTTTAGATCACGGGAGGTCGACGCCGCCAAGGTTCCCGACAGGTGTGTGACGTACAGCGTGCACATCCAGGGAGTCCACGGTGAGGTCATAAGGGTGCAGGTGAAGGGACTCGAAGAGCTCCTTCATGGTGACCTCCTTCCCATTGAGTTTGTGCACGATGCGGTCGGAGTCCACGCGGTAAGACCTCTTGATGAAGCGCAGCAGGTGCTTCTGGTTCATGCAGGCGGCAGCGTGGATGTGGGTGTCCACCTGGAGAGGCAGGGAGACGATAAGATGAGTGGATTACTGAGGTCAGGGGGCTTCATGGGGTGTGTAATGACTCTGCTTGGTAACAAGAGGGAGCTAAAGACACACACACACACACACACACAAGGTGGATGGGCTACTATAGTGAGAACAACAGCAAACTAAGTGGGAAATATATCATTTTTAATCAAAATGTAAAGAATCTCCTCATTTATGTACATTTTTCAGTTTTTAAAAGACTTGAATTGCTGATTTCAAATCTTTCTGTATGGACTTAAAGTGTGTTTAGTGTGACACATAAACAGAAAGTCAATTTAAAGATTTTTAGATCAGTCAAAGCAGGATGAATGCAATGATTCCACTTTACTTTATAGTCCCACCTAATATAAAACCCAGACTTTGTGGGAACTTCACTAAGCACATGTATATTTGTTACATCCCGCCACGTTAATATGGAAAGAAGTATGAGTGTAAGGCTGATCCAAATTGAAGTTATTTCTCCTGCTTTTATGTTTTGAAGCTAAATTACAAGACGTGTGCATGCTTAACGTTTCCACGGCTACCTTCCTGCAGTTGTAGAAGTCCCTGTGGTTGTTCATCTTCAGCTCCTTCATCTCCTCCATCTCATTCAGCATCTCATGCACATCGAACTTGGACATGATGAACTTCAGACGGCGGTGAGTGTAAGTCTTGCTGCAGTAACAAATAGAGAAGCAGATTAACGCACAGGCTGCACGGTCAAATAAGTCTACAACACAATATGTCATTTTTAAAGACCTGACTCGTGCAGGAATTGGATGCTGGTTAAAATCTTGGAACAACCACAAAGATAACAGATATTTCAATTATAAAATTCAAAACAGAGCAATGGACCTAATCTCAAAGGACTCACGTGGGGCCCTGTGCGATGAGGGCGATGAGGAAGTTCATGTCGTCGATGAAGGTGTTGTAGTCGGGGCAGGGCAGGTCTTTGGGCTGAAGCTTGTCGGCGGCTGCAGCGTCCTTGTACACGTAGATGAGGCCGTCCTTCATGCGAGCGACATAGCCCAGATCCTTTGCCAGGTTCTTGGTGTCGAAGGGGTCTTCTCCGTTCTTCGGAGGCGCCGTGAAGACTGATGGACGGACGTAGACGCAAATGAATCCCCCCGGGGATACCCCAGTGGTACAGAAATCGTCTCACGCGAGCGGCTTCGCTCCTCACCTGGCTGCACCTGATCCTCGATCTTGAAGGTCTCCCCCTCGATCTCGCGCAGGTACTCGGAGGTCGTCCGCGGGTAGCGCTGGTAGGCCAGCCTCATGTACTTCTCCCTGATGGTCAAGGCGCGGTACAGACCCTTGCAGGACTGCTCAAAGTCGTCCATGGTCACCTGATGGGCAGATGTGTACAGATTTTACAGTTACGAATAGTCGCCTTACGATGTCAACATTTGAAGCAAGAAAACAAGACTTAATGCTAAATTGAACTAAAGATTTGTATTTATTTGATGGGAGGTGACGACTTGGTTGATACATTGATTTGAAAATACGAAGTATTCTGTGCAAAACATAGTGCCTATTTGGCAGTTTTTTTCCGACACGTGGGCACACCCGTGAGTTTTTGAGTAGGCTAAAGCAGAAACAACCATCAGGTCCTCCAAAGCGTTTCAATCCCTGTAAATGTCAAACCCACAGTCGTGAAACTTAACCTGCCGGTTCTCAGCTGAGCTCCATTCATGGGCTAGTGGGAGGGAGGCCGGGAGCCCGCTGTCCCACGGACACATATAGTCAGTGAAATTCTAAGTCTGCATCCATGTCAACTTGACCCTCTTGTCTAGGACCCTTTTGCAACATGCAGTAAATGAAGGCGTAGAGACCTAAACTGCTACTTCTATTAGACTGTAAAAGATCACACAGGACTGAAATAAACTAAGCTAAGCTAACTGGCTGCTGGCTGCAGTAGCCTTTTATTGAACGGATAGATGTGAACGTTTAATCAATCATTTAATCCGTGTATTTCAAAAAAAGTATTCCTTTAAGTCAAATTTCTTGTTCGATATTAAAGAATTATTATTGAATGAATGTTGAATGATTGTTCGCCTGACTGTTCATTAATCTGGCTAAAGGAAGTCTCTAAAGGTGGTGGTTAGCATATTAGCAAACAAAGTTATTACATGATAGAAACTTGTTTGTCAGTTTATACAGTCATAATTAAATGCACCCTATACATATAATAACTTTTTTCCTTTCCTTTAAGTCATGGGAACTTCGTCTTTTTTTTTTAAGTCGAACTAGCTCAAAAATGTTTACCAGCGTAGCACTGTAATATTTCTTCGGAAAATATGTACACACAACACAGCAACTGTTCCCTTGATGATCCATGTTTCATTTTCTTTTTTCCCCCCCCTTTTTTTTCAGGATGGACTAACTTCCGGGTTGGCCTAACAAAACACCACCCTGCAGCACTACATGAACTTGATGCTACTTATGATGAATTTCCATCAAGGTTTATTCTTCATAAGTCGAAAAAAGGTGGGTGTCCTAAGAATGTGAAGGCAAACCAAGTGCTTCACCGGTGAATTGGAATGGGATGACATGAAAATGGACAGTACCCCAGAGGCGTAGTCCCCGATGATGGCCACTCTCTGGAAGTCCGGCACTTCCAGGTAGGTGGGCGTGTCCACCTCCACTGACACTACAGAGGAAGCAGCAGGCATGTGGGTAGCGGCCGCAGGCACGTTCATGGTCCGGCAGCGCTGGTGTCTCTTGCTGTGGATAAGGAGTGAGGTTTGCTGGTTGGCCATTAAGACGAAATGCAAATGTGAACAACCTCAGAATATCGTATATTTCGACACCCTTTAGTTGCGCCACAAGCGCAAACTGACAAAACACAAAATCCCCCTGCCTCACCGTTTCTCAACATCGTCATCGGTGTGTAGATGGTGGGCCATCTCCTGGTGCATGATGGGACAGTCGTCAGCCACATCAAACAGAGAGATCTCATCGCGGATGTCCTCTGCTTTGGTCTCGGACGCAAAGACCTGCTCCGCGAAGGCCCGCATGTTATCATCAGTCTCTGTGAGGCACGGCGAAAGGTTCCGTCCGTTAACGCCCGGAGATGCGTTCTGCTCACGTCACACCATGCACACAGCAAACAGACCTTCTCCACCACCACTCCACGCGGCGTGAACATGACCGCACAATGATGTGCATTAGTGAGGAATGAACGGCGCACAGGACCTCTTACATCCATGACGTCAAAAGGCACGTACATTACCCAACAATGATGCTTTTGCAGACCTCGGCGCATGCGTTCTGCACCAGAAAAATGGACTCAGCCACTACAAGTCTGCAACTCTGACCTCCAGTTTGCTCCCATGCACATGGAGGAGTGACGAAGCACCGGCACACTCTGTGGGGCTCGTCTCGCTCGAACACAAAATGTGAAAGACTTTTAAAAAAAAAAAATGTATGTATGTTGTTGTTTTTTAACTCCAGACCCAGTTTTTCTATCATCTCTCACTGTATACGGAGCTTGTTGTAAGTGAATGTAAGTGAGGGGATTTTGATCAGGATTTATGGTGAGGAAATGACATGAAAAGAGGGCCACTTGAGTGCTTGTTGGGTTCTCCAACAAGCACTCAAGTCTCATAAGCAACTCAACGACAATCACACAGCATGAGTGGCATTACTTGATGCCCAACCACTCTGTAGATCACAACTATACTTCTGGCATGCACTTTCTAGCCAAGAGCCACAAGACGTTCGACTGTAAGACAGGACAGGACTGGAGATGTTCTCCAGTATGGCACAAAAGAAAAAGGGTTCTACGTCTCACCCTCCATACTTACTCTGTTGACCTGATTGTAGAACCAACCCGGAGCAAAACCACCCAAGAAAGAGAGCGTTAGAAAAGCATTGCTTAGAAATGTACAAACCAAAACAATTACTGTGTTTCACAGGATAAGAGTAACAAAAGGTTGCCGTAGTGATGAATACGTAAGATTTCAGGCACATAGACTTAATATGTATCAGTTATAACCAAAATATAGATATGTATGCATACATGCAATAGTAAATGCTGAGGATATGAGCGACGTAATGAGACATTGGAGAAGTGGGATTAGGGTAACGTACAGTTTGAGGGTGAATACTGGAGAGGACACAAAGATGCTTTTCACGTTGTCTCCCTGGCATTGCGTCGACGGGTCAAACAAGTCCGAAAGGTCAATTGAGTCTTGTTTGTGCGCCGCTTTGCGAACCGACAAGCATTCCCAAGGGGGAGTAGTCTCTGAGCTACCTGGGAGCAGTCATTTATTGATAAAACTGTTCACATTCACAGAGGTTTTCTTTGGTGCCGCTCTGTTTGCAAAGCCTCGAATTTAAATGCATCACGATGAACCGGAGACCGATGTTGAATGTGAACAATAGATGAATAAATGGTGTTTCCATTTCCACTGTACGACATTGTTTTCCATTTCATATGGAACAGACGTTTCATTTCCCAAGATCCATTGTTGTTTTTTTGTTGGCTTCGGAGAAATATTTTGTGACGATACGACCGTCTCACATCCATACAGTAAACCATGCATTTTCCCTCTGCTGAGTAAGCAAAAAGTTAGAAAATAAAAAGGGAAACAAAATAAGTGTGGTTATGAAGTAAGTGGGACTATAGCTTTAATAGAAAATAGTCTACAGTTAGTTATGTTGATTATCTCCGTCGCTGAGTTTTGTGTGATTTTGGTAAACTGTCCCTTTTAAGATGAACTAGATCCGTTTCATCGTTCATCAGATCGTAAAACCGGTGTGAAATCCCAGCCGTCACGTCAGATTATGCATATTATCATTCCAACCACCAAGCTCTTCAGACCACCGATGGTTCGGCCATTGCCTTTCTTCTTTTTTTTTCTTTGAAAAACTCT
Source organism: Cyclopterus lumpus (assembly GCF_009769545.1). Lineage (NCBI taxonomy): Eukaryota > Metazoa > Chordata > Actinopteri > Perciformes > Cyclopteridae > Cyclopterus > Cyclopterus lumpus. The sequence continues at coordinate 4,678,637 of NC_046972.1, forward strand.
AAACGGCATCGTACTTGCCCCATGCCCAGAGCCTGCTGGAGGTAAGCCTATTACTAATTAGCAGCTATTACAGCACCATTTTATATAGTCGTAAGGAAGTTATGAAAGAGATTGTCATACCAGGGATGAACTACAATAAGGAACACTGAGGAGGAAACTAAAATCTGAAGCGCAATAGGAATGACCTGATCCCCTGTCACAATGGACCTCGGAGAATCTGCTGGAAAATTACATCCATAAAACAACCTCTCTTGACATTTTCATAGATGTCACTCACTACACTCTGCTCTTATATACAACCATGGGGTTTCATGATATGAATTTTAAATAGTTTGCAATTGAGCTCAAGAAAGGTATTTCGACGTTGGAATCGCACAAATCACAAAAGGTGAAAATGCTTTTTTTTATTTTCACCTTGTGATGACTATTTATTAGTCAATATGGACTTCATATTGTAACTATATCTATTTTAACCCCAATGAACCTGTCATTAAAGCTGTCAGTGCCATCTGTTAGTGTGACAATGTAACCCTGTAATGTGCATTCAAGGACCATTTGCAAAGTCTTTGGAGTCCTCGCGTCCATTCTTTCCATACACCTCAACGATTAGACACAAGGGTGGCGTTTTGACAGAAAGGTCACGTTTTATTTTTCTTGTGTTGGCCAAAAACACTTCATGGAAAAGCGTAGCAAAAATGAAAAATGATTGCACTTTATAGGTGAAGGCTCCCCCAGTTTGTTTTTACTGTCATGTGTCAACGTGAAGTGTTGAAAACGCTATCCAAACGCGACAGATGAATGTGCATGTTCGACCCCCAGAGTCATTCTGCCCATACTCACCTGGCACTAAGACTTTCGGCATGGTGACGCTCTCCCGGTGCAACGCTTCCTGAGGACTAGTGAAGGTGGGTCAGCCACTGGACCACTGGAGAAGGGAAGTGTGAAGCCCTGGACTCAGTCTGTGCAATATCAAGCTCTGCCCCTCACGTGTAGCCTGCCATCTGCCATGCCCACACAGGACAGGGGGGGGGGGACTCATATGTGTCCAACTCTATTTTAGGTTGTGCATGTGCACTCAGGACTCCCTGACAGGGCAAAGTGTGGAGACAAAGAGCCGGGTACGCGGGGGAACTTGTATTATATAACAGCCTGCATGTGTGGGGTGCAAAGTGGCTTTGCACATGTTGGGGTTGTTATGCTCGTGTGCTGACACACCTTTCTATCCACTGAAAATGCTAAAAAGTTGACAAGTGTTACAGTTGGGTAAAAACTTTTACGTTTTCAGGAAATAAGAAAGAAAAGTTTTGAAATTGATGATCTTTTGAGGAAGCACAAGTGGAATGAGTTATAACCTCACTTTGAATACAATCCCATAATTACACATGGGATCCTTGCACCTCACGTTAGTGATTTACTGAGGTCCGAGTGGTGTTATATTGTTGTTACTCTCCAATAACCTAAAATAAGAAGGGGAACATATCCTTTAGAATACTATTGAGTTCGTCTTTTGACACATTTCTTGACTAGTGGAGGAAAATCGAGGCTTATTTTAAGGTTCTTACTCAAGTGCATTTTTTTTCAGCAAAGATAAGATTGGAAGATCTGTAGCATTAATGTGTGGCAGATTTAATTTTGTTTGGCCTTACAGACCAGAGAGAGACACTGTTTTACTATCTAGTTCCTTGAGCTACATGCTAACGTCAGCATGCTAACATGCTGCTGGTGGTTCTAATGCTCCATCTGAGTTTAGCCTGTTAGCATGCTAGCGTTTGCTTATTAGCACTAAACACAAATTGTCATTTATGCAGGTATTCAGTCGTCATTTAAATTGCTGTCAAACATTTTGAAAGTCATTTTGACTGCTTTGAGCTCCCCAAACAATATTCCATTTAACTCATTGTATCATGAAGCACAATGGCGTCTCTAACGTCTTTAGTCATTTTGGGTTGTTGATGTCATCAGACTTTGCTATTCCCAAGTCACCCTTCTGCTTCTCTGTGCAGTTGGAACACACTTAACTAGCCATCTATTTTTAGGGAATGTGATCCTAAATGTCAACGTTCCTCTCAGGGGTCAACAAGCAAAGGAGATCAAGTTAATCATGGCAGTCAGTTGAGCCAATAGACATAAAAACAAATGCATTTTGTAAATGATGTTTTTCAGTCAAATACATTCCAGAAGCATACAAGGAATTTCTCTTCCGTGGTCTAGAGAGATCTGGTTGCTTCTCGCCATTAACATTAGAGATTATCAGCAGCTGGACGTGTGGTTCACAGGAGGGCGCAGGGAGTCCAAGTTTCCCCGTCTCATATTACATTACATTACATTACATGTCATTTAGCTGACGCTTTTATCCAAAGCGACTTACAATAAGTGCATTAAACCATGAGTCCAAACTCAGAACAACAAGAATCAAGCAAGTACAATTTCTTCAATAACATTAAACTACAGAGTACTATCAGTAAGAGCCATTTAAGTGCTACTAAAGTGTTAAACTACGGAGTACTATCCGTAAGTGCCATTTAAGTGCTACTAAAGTGTTAAACTACAAAGTGCTATCGGTAAGGGACATTTAAGTGCTACCAAAGTGCTACTACGGCTCCACCTTCCCTATTCAAGGTATAGTCGAAAAAGATGTGTTTTTAGTTTGCGACGGAAGATGTAGAGACTTTCTGCTGTCCTGATGTCAATGGGGAGCTCGTTCCACCAATGAGGAGCCAGCACAGCAAACAGTCGTGATTTTGTTGAGTGATTAGCTCGAAGTGAAGGAGCTACAAGCAGATTGGCAGAAGCCGAGCGAAGTGAACGGGCTGGGGTGTACGGCCTTCTGAGTGAGAAGGGGTCGTATTCTCCTGATGTTGTACAGCATGTACCTACAGGAGCGTGTTATTGTTGTAATGTTGGCAGTCAGGGAGAGTTGACTGTCAAGCGTCACTCCGAGGTTCCTGGCAGTCGGAGTCGGAGCCAACACTGAGTTGTTGAAGTTAATAGTTAGGTCGTGGGTGGGCGAGCCTTTTCCTGGAAGGAGAAGTTCAGTCTTTTCCGGGTTAATTTTCAGGTGGTGAGCGGACATCTGATATTACTCCTATCATCCTCACCCGGGCTGCCAGACACTACCAAATTACAACAGGTGCTCCGCTGTCCAGCTCATAGGTCTGGTTGGCCGTGCATGCAATTTCCTGAGGCCTTCACCTCTCTAATTAATTCAAAACGTCATACGATAAGCAAAGACAAGCAGCAAAACATGCTGTGAACACCAGAATGGAATGAATGCAAAAAATAATCACCTCTATTTATATATATATATATATATATATATATATATATATATATATATATATATATATATATATATATCTCCAATATGGACTTAAACTTGGTGTCTCATGACAATGTTTGGTTGGGTATTGAATATTACTGGTGTCAGGTAAAGTGGTGAATACAGATCCTCCCAGCATGTGGGACGACATCTGAAACCTGTGCTCCTCCAACAGCCACGCAGAGACTCCTTGCATGAAAACGAGGATCACTGCACCATTACAGACGCATAACTGCACTGCGTTGTCTACCATTGTGACCTGCAGAGTTCAGTACGTCTAACATCGTTTGTCATTTGATTATGTGGTCATTGAAAAGCACAAAAAACAGACGAAACTAGAAAGATGCACTCGGTCTCTGCCAGGTGTGTTTGAGTTTCCACTGCTACATTACATAAGAGACAACAAACTACAGAGAGGTACTGCACTGAGTGTACTGGCAGTTCTGTCAACGGTTAGCCAAACGGATCGAACTGAACAATAAAAGGTAGCCATGGACTAACAACCAGTGATGTACTCAACCAAAAGGCAGCAAGGCGTTGTAAAACACACTTTATTCAAACTCCAAAATAAGCAGCGATGCATACAAGCAATAAACTGGGATGGGTACTTCTATTAGCTGTTAGCTAAAAACTCTTAGCAGATTAGCATTGTAGCAGATTAGGGGTCGGAAATGCACTCAGATGTGTCCTCAGAGGCCCCTACCGGTAAAGAGTAGTGAGTGATGAGTCAATGGCAGTATAATAGCTAATAAAAAGGGTTTTGAAAAAGTGCGAGTCACCGCAACCACGAGAGGTTGTCGAGCATGCAGCCATAACTGGCCGGCCCAAAATATTATGCACTTTACAGAAGCAGAACGCGAGATGAGCCGTGGACGGACACAGAGGTGCACACTCACTACTCACGCACACACCTTTGTTGGCGTGGTGAGAATCTAGCTGGTTAACTGCCTTTTTAAAGACATGTAAAAGCTTCAAAATTCACGAGTAGAGTATTTCATGACGTATTACATACTGTAGATTTAAAAAAAACATTAAATTCACTTTAGTTTACAGATCCTATTTCAGGCTTCTAACGCCAAAACCGATCAACTTTGAGAAGAGGGAACCGGAAGTGCAAAAATGCTCACTTATTCCTGGGTTTTTAGGACTCATTCATTCCGGCAGCACTCTATGGCAGTGAGCACAGGAGGAGCGAGTATGTGCTCGATTGCAATGTTCACCGGATTCACAGTCTACAAGTTCAGCGTGTTTACATGTTCTGTCTGGATTGTAATCACCCTTCCTGTTTGAAAGATAGAGGAACGCCCAGATCCAAAAGCGGCACAACACTGGAGAATGCACGTATAGAGGACCGTTGGCTTTCAGGGACGGCAAGTTTCATAATAAGGCACTTAAGAGTTACAGCAGCAACTTCACATTTTAGAATCTCATAATAGTTTTTTTTTTTTTTTTAAAAGAATACAGTTTGTTGATTGGGCTTAAGTTACCTATAAATAAATGGTGGCAGTATAGTGATGATGTATTGTGTGTGTGCGTGGAGTCACACAGATCAATTATATTTACAGCAAAACCGTGTAACCTTTAAACAATAAATAGAAATAGAATATGAAACAGAAGAAAACTCAAGTGGTGAGTTACGCGACACCGGGGATTTACTTCATACACCTTCACACTATGCCATGTTATGAGAGAAGAATAAGAAAAAATAAGCCTTTCCATGTGATAGAGACACAGTGTAATTCAATGTTGCTGTGTTCTTTCAACCAAAAATGAAAACGATGCAAGATGGGTGGGATCACAAGCCGTCCCCCAGTGGTAGGTGACTTCATGAATTCTAATTGCTCTTAATTGCTCAAGAGTTCCTCCCGACCAGACGGTTCCCCCAGAGCAGAGAGGTCCATGCATCTGTACTACACACGGGACAACACAAAAGAAAGGTTGGTGCTTTTAATATGTTTCTTTTAAATCCATTATTAAGTCTATTATCAAAAAAATGCTTTAAAGTGCCTTCAAGCACGATTACCGCATGACCGATAACAGAGAATGTTATGGGGGGGGGGGTGGGGGCGGGGGTCCTATCGCTGCCTCCTTCCTCCCCCTAACACAGTACACGTCAACGTCCTCAAATAACAGATTGGGCACAATGGAAGTGAAGGTGTTGGTGGACGGACTCCCACGCGTGGTTTGTGGCGTTACAGAGGAAACAACATGTCAAGACGCAGTCATCGCGCTGGCTCAAGCCCTGGGTATGTATCATGTATATCTGCCGGTCTTTGTGGTGAAACCATTTATGTTCTGGCACGCTGACAGCTAACAGTGTGGTCCTTCTCTCCAGGGCGGCCCGGGCGCTACACGTTACAGGAGAAATTCAAAGACTTTGAGCGGTGCATGGCCCCCGGCGAATGCCTCCTGGAGACTCTGGAGAAATACGGCGAGCAGGCGAGGGATGTCCGGCTCACGCTGCTCCACAACGGGCCCTCGGCCCGGGATGACATGAGCAGGGCGAAAGTGGGACGATACCAGCCCTGCCCACCACTGAGGAGAAAGGACGCGGGCACCAGAACGCGGCGGGGCAGCGCCTCTTTGGGATTGCATCGTCAAAGCTTGCCACCGCTATCCTGTTCAGGGCAAGAGGCCGAGCGGCAAAAAAAAGAGGACCTGAAAGGGCCGAAGAGAAAGTCTCTGACGCTCATGGAGGAGGCCTGGGAATGGCTGGAGAGCCTGGGGAAGGGGAAGGTCTACAGCACTGCCCGTGACAAGGAAAGCAGTAAGAGGACTGATAAAAGGAACCGCAGCTCTCTGGGCGTTTCTCTCACCGTTGACGAAGGTAACTCAGGTCGAAGCAGTAGAAGCAAGGTCAGGGGTCAGAAAGGTCTCAAGTCAGACTTGGATCATCAAACGTCCTGCTGCATGGGAGGTCAGACGAGGGGGAAGGAAAGCAAACGCTCGGAGGGGGATTTGTCCGGTTCAAGCGATGCTGCAACGATAGACGAGAAAAACGGTCTGAGAGAAACCGTAATGCGCCAACTCAGCCGTCTGCAGGACTTGGCGGTCCAGATCGCGAACACGGAGCGGCTGGTTTTGGAGCTGGAGGACAAACAGGGGGTTCGAAAGGCCGAGCGGGAAGCCCGGCAGAGGGCTGTTGAAGAGGAGACGGAACAGATCCACTTTTGGGAGAACGAATTGAAGGCAGAGGAAGGTTACGAGAAAGATTTACAGCGCCAGTTCCTCGAGATGAGGGAGAACGCCGCCGGGTGCAAGGCCAAGCTGGAGGACTACCGGCGCAAAATGCAGGGGCTTGATTTCTTCACCGCCCAACAAGATTCGGAAGGCGGCGCAAGTGCTGCCGCGGAGACTTCCGCCGTCCCGTCGTCCGAGGACCTAAATCGGCAACGATCCGATCCAGATGGGGACGGCAGGAAGTTCCCGCCCAGAGAGGACTTGAACCCTCCTCACGCTCGAGTTCCTCCCAGCCAGATAAAGGAGCGGCGGCCCACGGGGCCCACCGAGCTCAGGGAGTGGTGGACGCGCTGGGCTCAAGCCCAAATCCCACCATTGCAGAGCCAGAAGGCGGCGATTCACCGCTCGGAGCTCACCATCTATCTGGGTGGTGGCACCAAGTCCCAAACACTAAGTCAGTAAATAGAAGCACGCCATTTGTACGCTGTAGCATTTGTAACAGTTGGCAGTTTATTGTTTAACGTATAGTAGAAGAGCTCCCCTGTGAGTCCAACAGGAAGTGCTTCTATAAAACAAATGTGTTTAAAAAAAGCTTTGACTTTTTTGGTGTACAGCATTTTTTAAATAGATAGAAAATGAAAGAAGATTCAAACTATAAATTAAATTCCATCTGCAGGTAGAGGAGTTTCCGACCACTGCACCTCGAGTTCTGAATTATGGAATACATCGTAGCCTACATGCTACGCTGTTGCCGAGAGGGAAACCCAAAGCTTTAAGATCTCATCTGTACATTCTGCCTAAAAAAAAGAAAAGAAAAAACTGTCTTCGATCACAGTTCCATTAAAAAATTAAATAAATGTTGCGTTGAAGAAATAATGGATTGGACGATGCATTTTACAGTTCTCTGTAACTCAAATACATAGAACTGTTCGCCTGGTGTAAGTCCAGAGGGGTGATGTACTGAAAGCTGACACTGGGCTACATCTGATTGGTCATCTGCTGAGAAGCCCCCTGTGTGATGTCACTGAAGCGCTCTGCATATGCACCGTTGACTTTTTGGAACAATCCCATAAAAAAATATTTATTTATGGGTTCATTTCTTGCTCATAAGTGAACACTGGAATGTATTGGTCTTCATAATAAAATAGTTTTCAGAGCTACTTAATGCTTGAAGTTGTATAAAAAAAAATTATATAAAAATACATAAAACCATCTCTCTGAAATAAGACAATCACAAAACGGCACAGGATTTTCATAAAACTTTAATTCAATTGTTTTCATTCAAGACCATTAACAAAAGTACATGAGAACCTCTGTTTGTGGTTCAACAGAAACCCTGTGATCTCCAAAATTGAATTCCCCCCCGCGACTGTAACTTAATGTGCAGAGGCACAAAGAGCTCACCCACCATGTCTCCAGCGCACGATAACTTGCATCCTGATTCTTAATGCTTTTTTTCTTAATGCTTTTTTTTTTTATGCTTTTTTTTTTTTTACTGAATTTCTAATACTTTACCTTTGTCATTCTTTAAGTTAAATTTGTTTTGTTATATATGAAGTTTCAATGAACTTTCATTAAGCAAAGAAATTAAATTAAAAAGAAATGTATAAAAAAAAAAAAAAGCAAAAGAAAGCAGCACACATTACATAGAATACAGTATAGTTCAACCCACAGGTTTGGGATGCATCAGTATTATTTCTACTAGAAAATAAAGCCACCCTAAGATTGTTCTGGATGTTTTGGCGGTTGGCTGGGAACAGAAGATCTAATTTTGTGTTTCTTTTTTTAAATTATTATTATATTTTGCTTGTGGTTTTTAGGCACCTTATTCTTACTCAATTCATTATTAGCAGATTGACTTTCAATGGAAAAAAGAAAAAAATATGTGCAATAAAACAAAAACAAAAATACAGTATAAAATAACTGCAGATATAAGATGCCACAAGGAATTCTGCACCTGGGAAAAAATTGCTTGAGTGGAGCATTTGTGAATACCAAAAAGGTGTCTAAAGGCTCCAGATTGGTTAAAGAATTAGATTGACTACGTTGACGTTCACATACATCACACACACACACACACACACACACACACACACACACCACACACCATGCTTTCACTTCAGCTCTTCAATAAAGCGTTTTAAAAACTGCTCAAAAAAACGAGCAGAGAAGAATCTTCAGTTTAAGCTCGCACATGAGAAATATGATCCTCCTTATGGAGGGAACTTTTGCTTTGCTTTATGAGTCTTGTAGGAAAGCATACAATAGTGGAAACTTGACAATGAAACAACGTTGTTTAAGTTTCCATGGGTAAAGGAGCAAAAATATGAGAGAAGAAAAAAATAAAATTAACGGAGCAGATGCTCAAATACGTTGAGACACCACCAGGCAAACTACTGGACAGATTACAGGTGCAGAATTCCAGAAAAAGAAATAAAGATTCAAACAGTCATCCATCTGATTTAGAGGGACGAGACCCTCAGAAACAAATACCTCCGGTACGCACTAATCACTTCTAGGAAACAACACGCACGCACGCACACACACACACACACGCCGAGACACCATGTAGTGTGGAACTCTGCATCAAGTACATCATACAGGGAACTGTGGAATGAGAAAAAGTTCCCTCGCAGGCATCAATGGGGACAAATGTTACACATGCCGATGACCGTGCGTGCGTGTGTGTGTGTGTGCGTCTTGTGTATGAGTTTGTGTGTGCGTGTTTGCAAGCATGTGTCAGATCAAATTTCCCTTGTCCCCTGCCGTCACACATTGGGACAGCATCCCGCCAACGCCAACAGGGCGGGGCTGTGTATTGCTCAGTCAATGACGCCGGGCTGGCGAGTCTTGCGCTCCACATTAAAGCCCTTTGTAGAAAGGGACAGAATTCAAAAAATTAGTTCAAGTGGCATCTAAATAGAATATATACATATATATACACACAAAATGTGGCGATAGCGCAGGCTTGGACGCACCTTTGAATTGTCGGGACCACGAGGCTGTCTGACGATCACCAGGCGAGGAGCGCTGGCGTCGTCGAGGGTGATGCTCTTCAACCGGTTCACCAGTCGATCCGGACGCGGAGTCGCCACCAGTTTAGGCCCCTCGCTGCAACACGAGTTAAGAAAGGTTTTTTTTAAGAGCGTGTGTGAGATATTGATATAGATATACACACACACATACCACATTTCAAAACTATTTAAAGTGCTTCATAAAAATTATAGGGCAAGACAAAATATGAGACGAAAAAAGGCGGAGACACATTATAATGCACGCCAAGAATAAAATAAAACACTGAATAAAATTAGACAAATAAAATAATGTATAAATACTAAAACCACAGCCTTCAAGACCAATTCATTATACAAGTTATTATTCGCTTGAAAATGTTATCAAATATTCTGAACGTTGCCAAAAGGCCAAACAATGGATTGAACCAAAGCCAGGTTCTGCAGCTCGTACCTGACTCTGCGTACGTTGCAGGCACTACATTTTCCTGTGCGTTGATTGAGGACGACGGAGAACTCCACCTCATCCCCGGTCTGGAGCTCGAGGCCGTCTTGCACCTCCTTTACATGAAAGAACAGCTTCTTGCTCTCACCAACTTCATATGTGATGAAGCCAAACTGGTAGGGGGACACACACACATACAGCACAAGTCATTTACCACAGCATAACCTGTGCTGTAGTCACGGTTACTTCCAACACGTGATGCGAAACCTACCTGGTCTTTGACACACTCCACCAACGCTTTGCGTTGAGGGACCACATTACAGGCCATCTTCTGTCCAGTTTGAGCCACCGTACAAACATGGAACTTCACAAGTTCCCCTTTCTGCAGGCAATCGGCCTTGTTTGACATACCCATGATGCCAAAGGGATAATTCTGGCCTTTAGTTGTACCTTAAAACAATCCAGAAGGAAAGAAGGGTGGTGAGAGAGGGGGGGAGAATGTGTTTGACACCTTATTCTAACCAAAGAAAACGCGGTGCTGTAAATGGTCGACAAGTCTCGTGATAACTTGGCACCAACCTTCCTCCGTGACTTCAATAAGCCCCTGGTATTCCGTCTGGGAGGGGTCCACACTGCGCAAAGGACGGATTACCTTCCCCATCATCACCGTTGCACCGACATCCTCGCTAATGCCATTCACTACAAGTGGAGAACAGTGGATTTAACATACATAATAAAAATAAATAAATAAATATATATATATATATATATATATACAAAAATTCACACACACTCAAATCAAACTCATACCTGCAGCCACTTTGGTAACCTTCTCAGCACTGACTTTGTTCCCCTTTCCTTTAGAGAGTGTGTACTCCACTGTGTCGCCCAGCTCCAAGTTTTCCAAGTCCCCACACATTTCACTGCGGGAAGAGAAAAATAAAAAAAAGTTTAGAAACCGAGACTCGGATTTGAATTGGCAGATGTTTGGCTGTTGTTACCGAGTGAAACGGCATCCAACTCTTCTGAAACCTCTACCTGTAGTGAAAGAAAATCTCCTGGTCGTGATTTGCCGTCTCAATGAAGCCAAAGTTGTCCTTGAGCGTGGCGACAAATCCAAGCAGTCTCTTGGCGTTGGAGGCGTTGCGGTTGAGGACCCGAACGGACACGGCGCTCTGCAGGCCGGTGCGCTTCACTTCGTTGATGGAGAACTCCACCTAGAGGACAAGCATGAATAGGTCACACACAGCCTCAAACTTTGGGCAATATTAGGAGCTTTACATTGTATTTTTACTCTTTGATGCAGCGTCACTCAGTACATACCTTGTCTCCGACCAGCGGGTACCCTCCTCCTTCTAGGTCCTTGTTGTGGTACGGCACCGTGAGCTTCACTCCGCAGTCTTCATACGCAATCACTCCTTCCTCGGCCTCCTACAGAGAGGGGCAACCAGTTTGCATAATGAGCGTCGCAAACGTTGCGCAAGGCTACTCCCGCTTCCGTGTCTCATGATGATTCAGTCGGATGATGCAAGGGGCATGTAGTGCATTAGGAGATGGTGTACGGACAGCCCACACAAGCTTGTGAGATACTGGAGCAGCCGAGGTGGTTAGCGTCGGCCAAGTCTACTGCGACAGCTCTGAGTTACAGCCACCTCTATATGCACTGCTGCATAATTACCTGTCAGTATTGCAGTTTCACCGGGAACCCTTCTGCAGTACGCACATCATTTATTCTCCCTCTTAGTCAGTCGAGGTAATTGCCTGAACCAATCGCGGCAAGCAATTTGCTGGCATTATCACCGAGAGTACAAATTAAGCTTGCTAGGCTGATTGATCGCAGAAAATTGAGCAGCCCATTTTATGCTTCTTAATCTGTTGAGATCATGCCGGATCCAATTATTATGATTGTTTTGAGTGCAAAAATGTCTTAATATCAAGTGCGTTAAAAAAAAGTCCAGAGTAAATAGAGAGAAGGAAAAAAAGAAAGCAGCGCCTTCTGTTCCTAAAAACGTACTAGAGATTGGGACCACCATTTGATCATTAATTGTGCAGCCATACAACACACTGAAACAACGTTTTAAGGGCATGTTCCTCAGGGTTAATTGGGGATCAAATACCATGCTGTCAACGAAAGAGCTAAAGGAGGCAATTGGCGGGCCAGCAAAGACCAACCTTTTCTACAACTTTAGCCTTGGGAAATAAGAGAAACAAGACACCCATTAAACAAGGCTCGTCCACATCACACTTACTGCATTGTCAACTGTTCCAAGTCAAGTCTAGGAATCAAGTAATTATTTCTTTGACTAATGTTAGTGATACAGACTATTTGTGTGAGTCTGACTACGTTTGCTTCGGTCACTTGAGCCTTTAATCTTGTGGCTTCATGCAGAACATCTCACTCCTACCTTGTCTTTTTTCTAAACCAACAAGGATCATGAAGGACCATTGAACGAGAAAGAAAAGAGGAAAATTAGAACTAAAAAAAAAACTTCTATTTTTTTTTTTTTTTAAATGCACTGGGTTTGTTTTCACGTACCATAATATTGTTCTAAACATTGTGCATCATGGTACCTTTTCCTTTTCCTTGGCCTTGGTGGGACTGGCGTTCTTGGTGTTGGTTGCCACAACTTCCTTCTCCACCACACCCATAAAACGCTGCTCAGACTGGGTATGGAAGGACACCGTGCCCTTGGGCAGCTTCTTGATGCGCACCGCGTGGTTCCTCTGAGCCGACAGCATGTCCTGGGGACAGCGGGACATTCCATTTAGCGTGCAATCCACAAATAACCAAAATAGTGCCCGATTAAGTAATGAGACAGAATACATACTTTTGTGAAAAGCTTATAAACAGGACCTACAGGCACAACAGTGAACTCCACTTCATCTGAGATGTGCAGTTGGCTTTCCTCCAGGACTTCACTGAAGTGGAAGAACATCCTGGCGTCCCGGTCGACGCACTTGATGAAGCCAAAGCCGTCTCGTATTGCCGCAATCACGCCCTGGAAGGAGATAGGTATTCGTTTCAGTTTTTTCATCATACGTCATTTTTCATCTCTACGATAATGCACTGCATTATATAAATGAGCACTGTAAGAAAAGCCACAGTTAGTCCTCTCTAATGCCCACCATTTCACGAGTCTCCTTGGTGAAGTCGAAGGTGTCTGGGAGGATGTCGATGTTGGTAGCCCTCTCTAGCTTGTCCCTGCGGTCGGTGGAGATGTTGAACTGGATGTGGTCTCCCTCCAGGAGGGTCACCTTGGACTTTGTGTCCTTCTCGCCGAACGGCAGCTCCTTGTCGTTGAAACCAATGCGGGAACTGATACGGCCTGGTAGGGGGTCGTTCTATGGAAGAACCATCAAGGAAAGAGTTTAGATTCTCGGTTGGTGGGTAACGGGTTCCACGCTCGCCTTTACAGCCAAATACTTTGCCGAACGCATAATCCAACTCGCCAGACTTGTGATCCACTTGCCTGGTTTTTGGTGGGGACCTTGGGAATAACCTTGACAACGGTGCCCTCGAACTGCTCAATGCTGATGTCCTCGAAGATCACCGTCCCCTGGGGAAGCAGCCTCACTTCGGTGGCCACCTCTTTTCCCTGCGGGCCAAAAGAACATGAACCGTAAACAGCTGTACAGACACACATTCAGCCAGGTCATCAGGGAGTATTTCCGGATGGTGGAGGTGCAACGCCTACATTTCTGTCCTTGATGGTGAACTCCACGTCATCTCCAGCTTGCAGCGCCTCAAGATCACCCTTGAACTCGCTGTAGTGGAAGAAGATCTCCTTCACCACGTCGGCCCGCTCAATGAACCCAAAGGCCTCCTGAAAGACAACACGGGGATTGAACATAACAGGTACATCGACCCGACGCGTAAAATGAGAGATCTGTACAGAGGGTTACTTCATGGGACTAAAGAATAGGATGAGCAAATGTTGAGGCCAAAGTTACTCGCATTCAGAAATAAATGTGATTTTATCCACATATTTAACTTTAGTCAATATATAATTATATTTATGTGTGGTGAAACTGTATGGAACCAGATATAATAATTGTGCATTTACATACAGATCTGCTTTAGAAAAGATTATGTTGGTTGTGTATTTTGAAAAAATATGCAACTACTGTTCTCAACCGTAGTGCATTAGTTTTGTATTTTTCACGAATCAGAGCTGTAGCCCTCGTATGTCTACAGGTCCATGTAATAATTAGCAGCCCTTACCTTAGTAGCACACACCACTCCCTGGCACCTCATTTGCTTTTTCTTCACAAGTTGAATATTGCGAGCGCTGACTGCACCGGTACTGAAATGAGAGAAACGGGTTCAATATAAATGTTGAGTGCAAGCTGGGAATGATTAAAGTCAATACTGACGCAGCGTGAAGACTTACTGCTTGTTGGTTTCCATGTAAAAGCTGACTTTGTCGCCTGTGTCCAGGTGGATATTTCCCTCCACGTCATCAGGGGTGTAGGTAAGGTAGAACACCTCCTGTGGAAAGTCACAGCGGTGTTAAAAACGTCCAGGACCTAACCTTCAACCCGAAAAATCCCTGATCAAATTTGATTCAATTGTTAGGATGCCTCTGACATAGTCTGCCCATTTTGTGTGTGATGCACTGTGTTTGTTTGGTGTAGCATTCCGGTTTTTGGACTTCACTTACTCCACTTACCCCGTTTCTTTCATAACAAACGCTGCCAGTGGGCACCTGGCCAGGTGCAGACTTTCCGTCCAAGTGCACCGGGATCGCCGAAACAACCTGCGGAGGAGGAGAAGACGACAGAAGGAGGCCGTTAGCGCAGTGCTCTGCCAGCCGGAGGTTGGATATTTATTGTAATTGCAAAGCCCAATTAAAAATAGCTCTGGACATGTAATGGATGAAATGGTTGAATTTCAAAGTAACAGGTAGACATTATGTGTGCGCATTTTTTTAAATCATCTTTAAAGACCTGTACATGTGAGACTTGTTTGAGAGACTGACCAACTGCACTATACTAGTTGCTGTGAGCATTACCATAAATAATGAATACAAACACACACACACTGGGCAGTTACATTGATCACTTGACCATATTGGTTCTATAGATATTCAGCACAACAAGCCGATCTGAAATCTAAATGTTTTCTAAATCTTGATGGGATAGCTTGTTCTTTAAATTTAGATGCAGGAAGTCGGGGGTGGGGGGGGCTAGGGGGTTTCTAATTTAACAATACCCCCTAGCCGAAAAAAAACACAATGGGCCGTATAAATGTTCAATTGACAGACAACGACAGAACCAAAAATAAAATGGTGTTCCTTAACTGGATGAATATAACCATGCAGCACAGTAAAGGGATAGGCGTGCAGGTCTGGCCCCACCTGGCCCGAGATGCGCTCCTCTGGCAGCACCTCTGGCTTTATCTTTAGCAGCTTCACTGCTATGGGCTTGCCAGTGCGCCTGTCAGAGGATACCTCAAACTCTACATCATCTGAGGACAAAAAAAAAGACTTTAGCATTTCTTTTTTTAACGTTGGCCATTCATTGTTGTCACA
This sequence comes from Cyclopterus lumpus, assembly GCF_009769545.1. Lineage (NCBI taxonomy): Eukaryota > Metazoa > Chordata > Actinopteri > Perciformes > Cyclopteridae > Cyclopterus > Cyclopterus lumpus. Next base: position 4,694,123 of record NC_046972.1, read on the forward strand.
TGACCATGGCCTCTCACCTCCTATTTTAAGCTCTTGCAGGTTGCCATTGTACTGGGAGCAGTGGAAGAAGAGACGCGCCTGACGTTCAGAGCACTGAATGAACCCGTACGACGTCAGGAGCTTCTCCACCACACCAGTCTCTCGGATGCCGGGCCCCGTGCCGTTAGCATACGCAGTGTGCCCATTGTTATGGAGCATGCCTGGGTCAAAACTCATCTGGTTGGGGGTAAAGAGAAGAAACAAGTGTTAGAATACATCCAGTAGTGGATCAAAATGGAGACAAAAATAAATAAAATTCAAAAAGTAAATAACAGTTAATGTGGTGTTTGATGCGCACCTTAAAAAAAAAGAAAAAGAGAACACTTCAGACATGCAGGTACAGCAAACTTCAAAAGGAAGTGGGGAGGAGGGGGGAAAGCAATAGGAAAGCTACATCGGAGCCTTCTGGGTCTCTCTGGCCATCGAAGAAGGGATCGTAATGCCAACATTTAATTTCTGAAGTTCTCACTGTAAAAATAAATATATTTTTATTTTTTTATTTTTAAAAAAGGCAAAAACTGCGTGGCGCTTCCTGGTTCTATTCCAAGTGTCATGCACTTCAAATTCACTGAATGAGTCATGTAATTTTTTAGGTCCAAATCAACAACATACACAAAAAAACATTTCATGCATTCTGGTTAGACAAACAAGATGTTCAAAAACTTAATTTCTCCTCGTCTACCAACCAACCAGTGATCAAACCAGAGCATCAATACAAACCTGCCAAAATACCCGGGTTAAACTCTCTTCACTACAAAACCATGCGGTTAGCGAAGGTTTTACGACACAACGGCAGCTCGCGGAGCTGTTAGGTCAAGCGCGGGCACCACCGGACATGCCCTCTTACTGATCTCTGATATAAGGGGGTCCGCCTGTGTTTTTTACTTCCCGGGTGGGGGTGGCAAGAGACGGAGGAGGAGCGGGGGATGGGCACGGGATCAGTGGAGGTAGATGGGGTGCAGTCGGTGTTGCGGGCCACCGGGGGTTCAGAGGAGCCCCTCTCCATTTCTGACAGTGAGGATAGGACTCTGATTTGCTGTTGGGGAGGAGGCGACAGCTTTGACAAGGAGCATATTCACCCGCTTTTCCAGATATCACAAGTCGGTTAGTTATTACGCCCAAAAAAAAAAAAAAAAAAAAAAAAAAAAAAAAAAGGGCAGCATCCAGCATCATGTTTTAAAATACTTCGCTGATCTGACGTAATTTCCTACATCAGCCAGTACCCATGCACAAATTATTGGAGCCTCAACGTGTATTCATTTCGCAATATACTACTTCTCAGATGACGTTTTATTATATTCAAGCCTATCACAACCCTCCCTCTAATCCATCAAAATACCAGGCCGTAAGAAAACCGCAAGGCCTTAACGCAACAATGCGTCTGCAACCGTGACCATCTCACATTATGGCATCCATCGTATAGCACCAACCAGTAGCTGTAATCGCAAGCGTATCCAGACAAGGGGACTCTACGGCGAAGGCAGACTAAACTAAAAAAATCTAAGATTAACCAACCTCTTTGAACAACCAGTTACGGTAAAGTGGTTCGAGTGGAGTGCAGCAAATGTAACTTACGGTCAAGTGAAGTAAAACTACTGAAAGATGGAGGACCGGAAAATGCAAATGAGGTCAAACAGAGGTGCATCTATAGTGGATATAGTTGGTGATGGGTTATGAGAGGGGGGGGGTCCCAGAGTAGCCTCTTCTGATTGGCCCTGTACGGCACTGCTCTCAACAGAAGACATAACATAATATGGAGGTATTCCATGCTTCAAAGCCCTTAAACACAGGACATTAAGACAAGTACATAGTATGCATGCTAGAGCATTTGGTTTGGATGCCCGTGCAGCAATTACTCCTAAACGGCTTACATTTTGAAAAGGGACCAAATTTCTACTGTCTAAACCAGCAGATCACCCCTCACCCTACAACTTTACAGCGGACAAGAGGCTAGTCTCTGGAGCCCGGAAAGGATGAAGGAAGTTAGGCCATTCACAACAGAGAGATGCAGGGCAAAATGGGTGGATGGGTGCTCGATGGGGGTGGGGCATGTAGAAAAGGAGGTGGGAAGGTGGAACTTACGGATCGGCCATATGGCGACAAGCTGAGTCCGACGGGGGAGGAGCTGCTCAGGTCAGCGCTAACGAACGCGGTGGGTGGCGACGCAGGCAAGGTAAACTCAACAAAGCCTTTCCAGGGGCTGCCCATATTTTCCCATAAACTCGGACCGAACTTGCTCGAGCACTTGCTGAACTTGATTTCTTGTTTGAATGTTTGTTTTTTTTGCTCGACTGTTAAGCTTTATTTGTTAATTTTTTTTCTTTTTTTCTTTAATGTAACCACCCAATGATACACCGCTGGATGTCTGCAAGGGTGAAGAGAGGAACAAACATAACGGGTAAGGCAGATAGGTCAGCCGGTGGGCCATGTGTGAAACCAAAAATAAGAATATAGCTTTCTATCCCCAGGGAAGAGAGTTGAAAAAAAAAAACGGGGTTAGGATAGGACTTTAAAACTACAGAATAGGCGTAAAAAGATTGATTAAAAAAGGTGCGGGCTTGGGTGCGGGGAGGCAAGCAAATAATTGTCACACTAAATCAAATAACCAGTTCAACTGTTGGGAGGTGGCGGCCGTTCAGTTCAGCGGCTAGTTTTACCAACAGCCGTCTCTAGCAAATAGCATTGTAGAGGTCACCGACTAATCAAATGCTCAACTCCATATTACAAATCACTCTGCAGCTTTCGTCGATAATTCCATCTCTGTGCTCGACAGTGTGCTAATCGGTGTGTCCATTTGGAAATTGAGAACCACAAATTGTAATCGTTGGCCACAAATCCGGATCCAGTTTGAATAAGAAGCAATTGTAAGAATAGCAGGACGCACACTCACGCGATTGAACGTCCAACTTTGACAAAGGTGGACAAACGCACGGTGGTGTTCGGGTTGAGTGACAAAAAAAGAAAACAAGCTCTGCATTGCTGCCTAAAATGAGCACAGCTGGCCGAACTAAAATTAGAATTGAGTGTTTCGCAATCTGTATAGTAAGGTAATGTGCACAAAGTGGGGATTTTCTAATTCCACCAAACTTGTGCTTTCAAATTTTTTTCTTACAGGGAAATATTTTCAGCGGACTGTGTGTGTGTGTGTGAGAGAGGGGAGGATCATTCAAAACATGACAATATAAATCATAAGTTGACTAAACAATTGAAAAAATACAGTACATGATAGGTCTCATGTTATGAAGAGAACACCGACTGAGACCCACCTTTCTTCGTTGTCTTGAATCTTGTAATTCTCAGGATCTCGTTGACTAGGCAGTTCCTGCAGATCTCTTCATGCACACAGTTGAACACACATACACACGCACGCACACACTTGTTACAGGTTTCTGGCACAAGTTCTAGATGGTTGCATAAAGCGAAAAAAAGAGGGGGGAATCTAGTGCCAAAAAAAACAAAAAACAAAAAGGCAAACGCAGGTGCAATAACACCGCCGAGGGGAAAAAAAAGACAATGAAAAAAGTGAGAGTAGAGAAAAGGGGAAAAATGGTGGAGGAAACTATGGGGGGAAATAAAACTAGCAGATAGCAGCCCACTCCACACCCCGGTGGTGAGTCGTGATGTGGTGAGGATGAGGAGGGCTAGGAGCAGCGTTGGGACGTGTGCTTTGTCAAAGCTGTTGAGTAGGCACAAACTTCTGGTTTCAGATCAGTTAAGTCTTCTCAGAATATGCTTGGGCGCAGGATTGCTTCTCTTCTAGGTTTCAATTGGGCGGACGTGCGTCTTCTTTGGTCGTTTCAGGATTTGGTTGCTTCGTGTTTTTTTTTCTTCTTTTAAACCCTGGAAGTGATCCGTTGTTTTTCTACGCGTCTTCAGTGTTGCAACTTTTGCTTGTTTCGGGAAGGTTTGTCTTCGGTTTCCTTGTGGTGATCTGAACTTGAAGCAGTTGCGGATGGTACAAAAATTCAGTTCCGTTTCACTTCATACTGTTCGGGGAGAAAAGCACACTTGGTTAGCCGAGCAGAATATCCCTTGTCACTTTGTTGATTAACAACAACTTTACAGATTAAACTTTTAGGGCTAATGCAAAAGACTAATGAAAAAACAAGAACAATAAGGACAAGTAGCTTGAAGATATTTTGAGAATACTAGATTCTTTGCCCTCAGACTAGAAAAAAAAAGAAAACATTTTCCCCAGATGCATTTGGACCAAATCCCACAACACTGGCCAGCTGACTGGCAAGCAGGAGCTGTGGATCAACAAGTCAGTGTGTGCATACCTTCAGTTCAGGCCATGATATTTATGGCAACATTTCTGACCAGGGCCCGCCTTTTCTTTCTTTGTTTGTTTTAAACTCATCACCATTTTGAACACTTATTACATTCAGCTGAGGCCGACCAACCAAACAAGAGGAATTACATTTGTGCATGTGTGAATTTTGTTAGAAACTCAGTAAGTTAGACCAGTGCTGCTGTTGTTGACCTAAATGAACAGCTTTGAAAACAAGCTGGGCGAGCCAACTGGGGACACATGATATATATTCTGCTGTGACTGTGTTGCAATGGCTCCCATCTCCCACACACTGCCCATAAGTAAAAACACAAATGGTCTCCTAACATGAGAGAAAGGGGGCCAATTGTGTTCATCTGCATACGTGTAAATAAAAAGATGCATCCTTGATATTCATATCCAAATGTCAAATCCAGATTAACAAGCAAAGCATGGTTTGTGTTTACATTTGCAAAGCTCAGATGAAAAAAATACCAGAAACTGTTACTAAAGCTTTACAATGCAGTGATAGTACAAATAAAGAAGTCAGTTATCACATGACCGGTTGGTTAAGTGGGTTAAAGGTTATGAGCAAGGAACATGAAGACTTCCATGAAAACAACCTTGGTGGAGATGGGTTTTCTGTTTGCTTCTTTTTTTCCCTCCAGCTTTTGGTGACGCAGTAACAGAAAACACACCACAAAAAAAGAGAACATTCCCGTACCGATTTGCCGTCAGCACTTTCTAATACGGATACAGACAATTTCGGCGATCATGAAACAACAAAGACTATCGGTGCCGTACAGACGACCCTAGTCGCGACAGAAGGGGGCTACTAGACCCATGACCAAGTCTCTGGTCGCAGTCCCGGCCTGGGCCCGCACAACTGCCTTGACAGCACCGACCATGTGACTTCCGAGCGATCCGCCATACTCAGCTGGAAGCGCTAACATGGCCGAGTCCAACACGTTGCAGCACGAAAACGTCACGTCTAAGATATCCAGTTTACGTTCATGTCCAACACGTCAAATGCTACACAAAATACAAACATGTGTGCCGGAACAATCGAAGATGGGTTGCGTTTCGTTACTGTTCCGCTTGGTAGTCAAACTAACGCACACGGTGACTGAAGCATCTTAATGACCTTGTGTAGACACAACCAGCCAGATTAGCATCTCGTGCTAACGTGGTAAACAGCCATTATACCCCCCCGGGCGCTACCGACTTTAAATGGAGATTAATTCACTGCGACATGGTCATTGCGCCGCAAGTTAGCACAGCTGGCACACCTTTGGTCATTTGGTTTGTTATCACGAGTACGTGGCATAGCTCGGAGGTCTGAGCAGAGTTCTCTGAAAGTAGGCACACAATTGTGTCATTCTTGTGCACCGATACTAGCGTACCAGTCTCCACCAACATAAACTACGTTGTTAAATATGTCGTGGTTTATTCTAAAATGCATACACTTGGTGGCGACATTATTTGAGGCATCCACAAATAATGGGGTGTCGCGAAAAATTCGGAACCCGTCTTTTAAACGAGTAATTTGAGCATGTAACATTAAATGAAAACATGTTCTGTAGCACGGCTCTCCCCCCGCCTCACCGACAGCGGGTATTCTGATGGACATTTGATTTAACCGACACATGATAGTTGGGAATGTGGACATGTGACGCCGAAATAAAGCCTGGACCGTAAGTAATAGCGTTAGTTATTACAAGGACCATGGAAACGTATACCTATAATGAGGGTCTCAATACATGGTCAGTGGTGTTAATTAACAGACAGGCGAGATAACGTTATCAGAGCTTACGGCACGAGGACGGAACAACAAAGAAACTGAGGCCAAGTGCCGCACTCGGCTCTGCTCGAGCACCGCATCCGTCACTAATGTTTAACGTGTCCATCTCACAAAAGCGGCGCCTCATTTGAGACGTTACGCGTTTCAGAGACACAGAAACAGAGAGCCGTCTGTGTGTCTCCTTAACAACGTCGCGAGGCCGCTCGCGATGCTAAGTGGCTAACAGCGGCTACGGTTAGCTAGCGTGCCTGCTGGACTGCTTGGTCCGTGCGTGTGTGTGTGTGTGTGTGAGATTTATGGCGAGGAAAAACACGGCTGCCCCCACCCAGGCCCGAGCTCTACGTATGTCTAAACGCGGTTCACTTCGAAAGACCCGCTGGGTACAAAACACAAACGTCCTACTGACACAACTCGAACTAATGTTAGAAATGTCCCACAAAACAGGAAAAATAATAAAAACTCACCCCAACAGCTTTCAGCACTGTCACCAGCGCCGCTAGAAGCAGCACGGCACATTACGTAGTGATTAGGGAGGCAGTTACCGCGATATTTGACAACGGTAGGACGTCCAAAGAGCCTGAGAGTGGGAGAGAGGCCACTGCAGCGGAGCTGCCGATGACCAACCCCCATTGTGTTTTAATAGGACCAGGACGGGGCATTTTCTCTCACTGGCTATCTGGGTCATCCATGATCTGGGCAATAACGAATATATATATACGAGCCGTATCGCTGGAAGTAGCGTTTCTGAGGCCACACTTTGCAGGGAATTGTCAGGGAAGTGTTACAGCATATATTATTGGCCACTTTTTGTCACTCAAGTATTATTTGAGGCCGCGGTACGTCTCACTTCAAGTATTAACGCCTTTGATTATGCATTTAGAGCTTTTATTTTATACTGAAAATACGTTAAACTCGTATACAGTCTGATTAGATCATTGGTGGAACAAACGTGTCTATCAATTTATTATTAAATGAGTCAAAATCTTGTCAAAAAACGACATTCATTCTTTCACCGTACGCTTTGAGAAAGGAGGATGAACATCAATTGGTTTGGAATCACTTTTTGTCGCCTCATAATATGATGTGTAACAAAAATCAGAAACCTATTTTGTTACATCTAGTAAATCAATCTCACGCTTACTTCATACCAGTTGGTGGCGGTAATGCATCAATTAGTTGTTTGCCAACCGCTAATACACCTGAATAAAGATAAAGCAGAAGAATCTCACGCTGGCTGCTAATAAACGCCACTCTAATCTCGCCGCTAGGTGGCGGTATATACCTACAAGTCGGTGCGCGATTAGCCATAGTGACAAAGAGCGAAGAAGAAACGGAAGTGACGTGCACATTCACTCTCACACGGAAAAGGTACACTTGGCAACAAAACAGAGGGGACAAATTGAGCATTTGAGTACTGTATTTATTCTGTGTACCTACAACTATTTCCGAAGACCCGCAATATATAGACACGTCGTTGTAAACGCGTTGCAGCTGCTCCGACTAACGGAGGGCTACGTGCCATCGTTAGCTAACGCTACTTGGTATTCGAGTCCAGCTAGCTGGTGGTAGTGCAGAGAAGCTTTTTAACAGTAGCGCGCGCACAGGAGCTGACAGTTTCCAGTATGGCCTGCACTTTGGAAAAAGTGCTGGTCGATGCCCGGACCCTCCTCGAGAGGCTGAAAGAGCACGACACGGCCGCCGAGGGACTGATAGAGCAGTCCGGGGCCCTCAGCCAGAGAGTGCAGGGCATGAGAGAGGTGGGGAATGCCCTTCCAGACAAGGTAAGGGCGAGTCCCATCAACGTTGCCTCAGCACAGGTTACAGGGAGATTTTGCACGAGTGGTGTTTTCGTTGAGCTCAAACCGGCCAATCAATTTAGAATAAATCAAGTACAGTGGAATTTCACGGATGTTACTTCAGACGTTCTCACACATACTCTCACATCAAAAACAGGAGTGGAACCTGTGAGACAATACTCAGAGCAGAGAGATCAACTGTTCTTGTTGCATCACTTCTGTGCCCAGTTTACCTAAACGCCCTTCAGATAATTCAAAAATGATTTACGAAACTTTCCCTCTTTTGAAGTATGCCATCTTACAGTTTGTGATGTGTTTTATAAGTTCATATATTCCCCTGATTTAATATTAAAACAGAGCCACGCATCTTTCTATTCCTCATCATTTCTCTCCTCAGCACACTGAAGACACTTCAGAGATTCAGGAGCTGACAAAATACAAGCCCCACGTCCTCCTGTCACAGGAAAACACTCAAATCAAGGATCTACAGCAGGAGAATAAGGGTACAACCCCTCCCCCCCAACTATATTCTGTTAATTGTACAGCTGCTGTTTTACGTCTTTGCTAAGCATCTTCATGACTCTCTTGGCAGAACTATGGTTATCGCTGGAAGAACACCAGTACGCGCTGGAGTTGATCATGGGACGATACCGCAAGCAAATGCTCCAGCTGATGATGGCAAAGAAAGAGCTGGACACCAAACCTGTGCTCAGCCTTCACGAGAACCACGCTAAAGTACGCACGCTGTGTTGACGTGTAACAATTCTTGGTTGTTTCGTGGGGTTTCGGATTTACTTTAAGGTTCCTTTTGGTCTTGCAAAAATGCATTGAGTTTGAGAGAACCTCTTTCTTTTCTCTGACTGATCTCCAGGAGGTGCAGGGCCAGGTGGAGCGGATATGTGAGATGGGCCAGGTGATGAGACGAGCAGTGCAGGTGGACGACCAGCACTACTGCTCTGTTGCACAGAGGCTCGCTCAACTGGAGGTAAGCACAGCTCTCCCGTATAATGATATATATATATATATATATATATATATATATATAAGTGTATATATATATATATATATATATATATATATATATATATATATATATATATATATATATATATATATACACACACACACAAAATACATGATTGCACTATTTTGGACAAACCTTTTTTATTTTTATTTAAAAAAAAAAAAAAAATTTAACTCTTAAAAGCTACTTCTTTTTTTGCCTTAAAAAAAATGTATTTGGTTTTACTCTCTGGTTTTCAGATTGAGAACAAGGAGCTTCGAGACCTCCTGGTCATCAGCAAAAGCTCTGTGAAGACAGCGAGAGAAGAAACTAGCCAGCCGGCACCAGCACAAGAAGCGCCCCCAGAGCGGGGATCCTACGAGTGATATGAACGGCTTCAGTGGGAACTGTGGTCGGGGCAACAAGTTGTTCAGGACCAGCAGACGAGATTTAACGATCTCTTGATGATCTACCGCATTCACCACGTTATTATTCTTTCTTTTTTTATATATATATTTTTTACATAAGATGATATACAGTTGATTCAAAGCTTTTTTGTAGCGAAGGCCACTTAAACACACCAGCTGTCAGATGCCTTTATCTGCAGCTGTATCTGGATGATAGTTATTGTATTCATTTGTACAGTATGTGTATTTTCACCGCAGGTGTGTTTATTCCACATAAATTGTAACTTTCAAAGAGGTGAGGTGTCTCGGCTTTCACCGCCAAGAATTCAGGGGTAGCTAAGACAAACACGCGTACTGGAGTAAAGGAAGTAAAAAGCAAAAGGGGATTCATTTTGTATCGTGGCCAAAGACACGTTTTCTCTTCAAGGACACACTTTCTACCTCTTTGGTGCCCCTTTTGCTGTTAACACACACTCACAATACGTAAGATACTCGTAACAACCCCGACAACGAATTCACTTGAAGTTCATGGAGAAGCCAACTAGTAGTCTGCACCGTTTGAAGGGACCGTGCCCGATAATCGCTTTGTCAACAAGATGACTTTTGGCTGTTTCACACAGTTTGCCTGCTGAGGAGTGACGGTGGATCATTTGTACGTGATTGTCTTGTCATTCAATGAATTTGATACGTTTGTCCATCTGTTTGTAGCATTTGCATATAAGGTGTCCCAGACAACGGCATGTCTTTATTTAATGGTAACACTTTCAAAACATGCCAAGTTTTTGTGTAACGGATTTTAAAATGTGTGTGCACTGTAAGTGTCAGAAAAGGTTATATTATCATCTCAGGAAATCAGTGTTAATAGGGTAAACATGCTGTAATGACCTCATGACTATGTACTAATTTGTGTCAAACGAAATTTCATTCAGAAACTTTAAAATAATTTGCAATAAGAATGTATGTGACGTTTCTTTTCCTGCCGTAACATGCATACGTATAGACAGTAAATACTGGGGCTCAATAGCTGTATTTTTCCGCAAGATGGCGAGTTTAAGCCGCTTGGATCTTAATGCATCGCGAGGCTTGCAAGAGTGTCGTGATGCTGCGTTCACGTAAAGCGGTATAAATTAATTGTAACCTCTTTAGGATGCGTTTACCCCACATATATGTAATCAACAACATCCGGCAGATGAAGTCGCACTGTCTTTACCTCTGGTAGTCTAAACCCACTGCACTTTGTCACGTTCCCCTGAGTTTAAAATCTTAAGAATCCTACATTTCCGACAGTACTCGAAGGCAGCACCCACCCAGAGCTGCGTTTGACATTTCCAGTTTGTCAGAGAAGCTAACGTTCAGCATGTCAGAAAAGGAGCTGGGGAAAAAGTGGGACCGGTGCTTGGCAGACGGGGCCATTAAAGTCGGTAAATATATCGGTAGTGTGCCGGGTGTAACGACATTGTTACAGGTGTCCCAGAATACGAACAAAATACACAGGAGCTCTTTTACTGTAGTCCACAGATGTTCTTTAAGGTTACTGGGCCAGAAGCTAACTAGCTAGCTAGCAATACAGGGCTCGTAAAGGACAACCGAATGACCAGCCAGATATTTCTGACTTAATATTTTTGATTAATACAATGACTGTTAATTCTGTAGTTGCCTTCACGCTACTCATAACCTAAATAATTGCGTTTCTCTTAGACCTCCCTTTTCGAAATAAAGTGCCCTTGAGAAAATTATAATGTTATGCTTTCTTGCTTATCGATAAATGAAGTAAGACGGTTAACGAGACAACAGTGCGCACTCTTGAATTCGGCATACTTATTTTAATACCATGTCAACTTTCCATTGCCCCGGCTCACAACTCTACAGTTTTCCACAACGAACGTAGCTAACGTTGTATATTAAAACATTGCGACAGGAAGCAGAGCGTAAAGTTGAGTTTATGAAATATAGCTTGATAAATGATTGACATTATAGACCAGTGGGTCGTATAATAATGCTAACACGTCTTCAGGCAGATGTTTATGTGGAGTTTGGTGCGTGTGTGTGTCTGTGTGTGTGTGTGCGTCTGTGTGTGTGAGAAGACTACGTTTTAAAAAATAAAACGGCCTCTGAAACCCGCCTTACTGACTAGTTTCAGAGGGTTATATCATCTAGAGTTTGGTGTTTATTTTGTATCGCCCAGAATTACAAAGTTGCCTCAGAGGGCTTTACGATCTGTACACCGGGACCTCACATAGGATCAGAAAAAACTCCCCCAAAAAACTGAAAGAAAACTTTCACGGGGAAAAGAATTGAAGATGCCTTCGGGAGAGCAACAGAGGAGGATCTCTCTCCCCGGATGGACAGAAGCAATAGATGTCATGTGTACAGAATGAACAACGTAACAGAGTTACAGCACATACAATGAATATGACAGAAATTATTCATATAATGAGTAGTAGGCATGGACCACAATCCAGATAACCACGATCCATGTAAACAGAAGGAGATAGAGACAAGGGGCATCAGCAGGGCCATGGCAGGAGGCAGGGCCCAGGAGGCAGGGCCAAGGAGGCAGGAGGCAGGGCCCAGGAGGCAGGACCGGCTCCAGACAGCCACGATCCATGGAAAGCTGAGAGGCGAGAAAGCACATACTGTGTATCAGAAAGTAGTTTAGCATGTGGCAACAGTGCTCGTGTTATAGCATCATGAACAAAAAAAAAAGATATATATATATACAATGCAAAACGGTATAAGACAGCATAATCACCCAGCATACATTTTACAGGTAATTAAAGTTGCATTGTCATCCATGTCATGACGTAAAGGTTTTTCAGTTTTCAATTTCCCTTCGGTTTTTAGGCACCGGGCTGGGGTTGGGAATCGTGTTGTCTGTTCTGTTCTTCAAACGTAAGTAGTTTCAATGGATCGTTGCAGTAGCCCATCTCGGGCCTTTTAATTTAGCTCAGAGGATCTCTGATATTGTTAAAGCAACAGCCTCATCTAACTGAGCACATTACTCAATGGGAGTTCATCTTTGAGAGTATGTGGTGCTTTTATTGTTCGACGAGCATCAACAACATCCACCCTCAGAACCATCACACACTAAAAGGAAGCATGTGAATATTAAAGTTAAGTACAAGTTAAAGTTAAGTGTCACAACAGGAGTGTGAAAATAATTTCACACGTCATCTCTGCTATGTTTTAATAAAGCTGTGACGTGCTTGAGAAGATATTTAATAATATATTTTAAAAGTACCTGTTTGTACCTATTTGTAGGGCACACTTGGCCGATTTCCTTCTGCTCGGCAGCGGGACTTGGCATGGCGTACGGCAACTGTCAGAGCGACCTGAGGTCCTCGTATCTGCTGCACAGAAACGAAAAGGTTTGTGGGTGCAATAAAATAAAAACACTCTTGCTTCCTACACACGCAAATCCCTAGTAACAGAATAAAAAACCTTCTTGTCTTTGTTTTTTTGTGTTTTTCTTCCACAGGAGCAGTAGCTGCAAGCCATCGAGGGACTGTCGTATTTTTTATTATTATTTTTATTTTTGTTTAGACCTTTTTGTTTTGCCCGTAGGAGAGTCGCCATTTGCACTGTTCTACAGCGAAGAGATCCCTGTTGAACCATCCATCCCAGTATGACTCTGTAAGATTGTATGTGCCCGATCGGGAGAGTCTGTATATTTAATAAAATAATCAACAATAAAAATAAACAACATCGACAACAAAATGAAGTCCCTAAACATGCTTTGTAATGGATGAAAACCACTTCAAATCATACTGAGCGCAGAAAAGAAAAAGGAGAAAAAAGTCACATAAAGCATGATAACAGAAAGATGTTACTCTTGTGATAACGCAGCTTTGAAAAGGCGGGTCTTCAGTTTATTTCTGAATTTGAGTGGAATAGATTTTCTAAAATGGTGTCAGAGCAGAGCAAACTCCGTCCCAGAAGGTGGTGGGCTCGGTGTGGCTGAGCCGGGGTCAGAGGGTTGGCAGCAGCTGATCTGAAGTGGCGGATGACAGAGTGATGGAGGAGATTAGTCAGTCCTGAGGGGGCACCAAAAAACGCGCGCTTTGCACATCACGCTTAGTATTTGACAAGGCTGTTGAAATGCGTGAGTGTGCATGAATTATTTTATTGTTTTATGTTTCTTTTGTATTCAAGCGCTCCTGTTGGGAAGTGAATCATCATCTGGATTGAGTATAATAATGCAGGAACAAGGTGAAGTGACTTGTTAGAGCAGGGAATTTGAATTTTGTCTGGCCGATGTATGAGTCACAGAAAAATACTTCATGACCTTTAATCCAAATCTACTGTACTTGGTGGACTTGCTCCTCGTGTGTCTGTGGGTTTTAATGGACATCATTTGTGTTTTAATGTTTTAATGTTTCACTGAACAATGAGTCACAGTGGAAGCAGTTAGACATTTTGACATAATAAAAAAATGAGGACATTTCATAAATTAAGTGCAACTAAAAAATGTGAAAGAATTGATTGCACGAGCAGACGAAGCACCAAAAGCCTCGTAGCACTTGTGCAGCCAGTTGCATGGAGATCCTTCAGGATGTTCGACGAGATTTAAAGTGAAATACAAGAAACAATTGCATGCCACGTAGAGTAGAAATGTTTAAAGGTGCCATGATTTCAGAATTTTTATTTAAAACATTCAAGATATATATTGTAATGAGATTACAGCTTACCCACAAATCAAACTGTTAATGATGAATAATTCACCATATATATTATTAACACAGGAGCGCTATCGGCAGCGATCAGGAGCTGGCGCCACATTTGATGACGTCATGCCTCTATAAATCTGGACCTCTTTCACCTGTACCCGTGACGTTGTCCGTTGATGAGTTAGCTTCTAGCACTTTGACTAACGTTAGCCATTCGGAATTCAATTGGAGATAAAAAAAAATGAGGTAATAAGTGATCCTTCCGAAGATGTGAAAGACACAGACAGGAATCTGCATTGACATCACAGCTATCGTGACTTAACTGTGCACTTTCTAATAATATAGGCCATGTGAAAAGTATGAATGGGAATCACTGAGGCTGCCGCCATTGTACGGTCTCAATGTGTTTTTTAAATTTATTCTGTGGATGCACTTTTCAGCTGAAGGTGAAACACCACAGGTATGACGGGTTTTAGTGGGACTTGCTATGCCCGCTACATTACCTTCAATAAATAAACATTAGACCGCAGTCACAATGGCCCTTCCTTCTTTTATAGGTTCCCCGGTTGCAGCGAATGACACCGGGAAGAACGGGAAGTAAACATGGACCCAAGCTGTTGCCTAGCAACGCAATTCTTTTGAATGGCGCTAAAGCGTTACAGACATGAGGGTGAACACATGTATGGGTTAGAGGCAGCATGAGAACAATACAATGAATAATAATAATTAAATTATTAACACATGTGCCAATGGAAACACAAAATACTAACGTGAACCTGGAAATGAACTAAACACGTCTCCTTTAAATCCATCAGACGACGACTTCGCCGGGAGGGGAGCGTGCGCCAGCTTCAGTTAGCAGTTAGCTGTAGCGTTAGCAACTCACATCTGTTGCGCTAGCATCTCCCGAATGTATTCTTTTTTTCTTTAATAATTTGACGACTGTAAATATATTTTCTTGTAGTACAGGTGACATGCGGCCCAATATTTTGGTTCGGAGCATGTGGCCAGATCATACATCATGCCTTCAATTGTATCTTGTAAATCACTAAAACATGAACAAGTCCGAGGGGGTGACTTATTTTTATTGATAAAGGATCTTCCTACTACTACTCTAAAAAAAACAAAAAAAAAAAACATGATCGATGGCCCCTTTAATAGATCTCAAAGTGTCTATAAATTGTATACACAAACAAAACACATTGCAGAAAACAGTCACACCTAATTAATAATAATGCCATAATAGTACCTCAGTGAAAGCACCGTGACCAAACATGGAAAGAGACCACCCACACCAATTCCCATGCTGAAGAAATTAGCATATCTTGGCCGTGATATGTGGCATGGTTATGCATTAACAGCTCAATGCTTTGACACGCTCCTTCTCAGAAGCTGTGCGCTCTTGCTGGGAGGCGCGCTGGAGTGGCCGACACAGGGATTAACTGGAGCGGAGAGGGTGGGTGGGTGGGGGGCATGTAAAGGCAGCGCTGCAAGGATCATGATACCTGTAGAGCACTTGTGAGCGGAGCCCCCGCTTGCAAAAGACTGCTTCACACTTGTGTGTCTGTTTCTGCTCCCCTTTTTGCCGTTTCCCTGGAATGAAAAAGACTTGGCTCCGCAAAGGACTTGCGGAAGCCGCGCGATTCCATCTCTGAGAGGAGAGGTGTGATTCTGAGAATCGGTCCTTGCTCTCTCCGTCTTCAGTAGTTCCTTAAATGCCTTGGCCGGGCTTCTCTCTCCGTGTGCCCTCCTCCACCGACTGTCATCGCTGTGACATGCTGCTCTTCGGAAAGCCTCTGTCAGCCGTCGAGCGGCTCATTCTGGCTCCGAGCTGTGAGTGAGGTGGGGGGGGACATGCTGACCGGCGTGGAGAGATGAGTGAAACTGTGTTGGGGATTTTGATCACTGTGCCGGTGGCTGTGGAAGTGAGCCCAGGGTGCCTGGATGCATTCCTGCCAGAAGGAAGATGGAGATATTTACCCATGGAGAAGAGTCTTGTTTCGCCTTGACAGGAACATGGTTGGGTGGCTTCTCTACGCCTCAGTGGCTTCTTTTTACTCAACAATGTCCCTAAAGTGAGAGCTTTGGCTACAAAAGGAGAACTCAGGCTCAGGTGTGTGTGTGTGACATCTAGTGGCGCCTGAAGAGGAGACCTCCCGAGCTGGTTTTTTCGTTGATCGTCGCCAACCAGCGCCATGGCCGACTCTCACTCATCCGGCTCCGTGGGAAGCTACAACATCAGCTCTCCCGCAGCCGGCGCTTGGAACATCACCGGCAGCGGCCCGTGGTTGCTGGCCTTCATGCTGACCGCCATCATCCTCATGACGGTCTGCGGCAACATGCTGCTCATCGCCGTGGTGTTCGCCCATCGCTCGTTGCGTTGCACCTCAAACTGCTTCCTGGTGTCCCTGTTCCTGTCTGACCTGATGGTGGCAGTGGTGGTCATGCCGCCGGCCATGCTCAACGTCCTGTGCGGGGCCTGGGTGCTGTGGCCGGCCTTTTGCCCCATTTGGCTTTGCTTCGACGTCATGTGCTGCAGCGCGTCCATCCTCAACCTGTGCGTGATCAGCCTGGACCGCTACGTCTTCATCATCTCGCCTCTGCGCTACAAGCAGAGGATGACCCCGCCCCGGGCGTTGCTCCTGGTGGGAGCGGCGTGGGGGTTGGCTGCGTTGGCCTCCTTCCTGCCCATCGAGATGAAGTGGCACAGCCTGGGCCACGGGAGCGGACACACGTCGGCCCCGGGGGTCTTCGGTGGCAACGTCAGCTCTTACTCCGACACGCTGTACCCAGATTCCTACTTTCAACTGTCGCCATCAGGGGGTCTCTCCTTCCAGTGTCGCCTGCGGGTCACCCTGCCCTTCGCCCTGGTGGCGTCCGTGCTCACGTTCTTTCTGCCCTCCAGTGCCATTTGCTTCACTTACTGCCGGATCCTCCTGGCGGCGCGGAGGCAGGCGAAGAGGGTCGCGGCACTGAGCCACCCGCCACACCCGCACCCCTCTCTCGGCGAGCCTTCCAGGCCTCCTTCGCCAGGGGTCGCGGCGGGGCAAGCCCACCAGGACAGAGACGACTGCAGTCACCAGGAACCTCCCGCGTCGCAGAATGTACCGGTGAGCAAAAGAGACCAAGCAGTAAAGCAAAACCAGGGAGGGGAGATGTGTACTTGAGTTGAGTTCTGACCAAGACTGGTGAGTAACAGCAATTTCTAAGCAAAAGCCAAACATAAAAAAAATAATAGACTGGCCTTTAAGTGGAGCAGACCGTAATGAGAGTAGGAGTTGAAAAGGTTGATTCTGTGAGTGGAAAGATAATAACCCAATTGCAGTCCATCTACTTCGAGAGTTCTCAACCGTGTCCTTTCTTTGACATTTTGAAGGTTTTTACACAACGCTGTTCATGCGCAAGCCTTGTGCTGTTCCCCTGAAATGCCAATTATGCTGTTGAAATCCACTCCAACGTTCAATATCATCAAAGTGCAGCTACTATAAATCTTGGGGTGGTCATTTTTTACGATTTTGCATTCTTCTTTTTTTACACCTCTCCGAGACCTACATTCCAGACTGTCCTGATTATAAAAAGTACCTTTAATTATAAAAGTACCTTGGAGTGGACCTATTTTGGAAGTATATCTGAAAGTACGCAAACTACTTTGTGTTCAACAGAGTTATGGTTTACAGCCTATCCACTGAGGCTATTATCATCATTATCAGGCTGTAAAAAGAATCAGAAGAGATACAATCCACAACAGCACTGCAGCCAGTATTTGACGGACAGCTCTCCTCTTCATTTATGAACGAAGAGGAGAGAGATGCAATGAAAGAGAAGGGGTGAAAAACCTGCCCCAAAATCTTGGAGATGAAAGTACAGACAGTGTGTCCGATGTGTGCTGCCCCCGTCTGTTAGGATCACAACGTCAAAGTCTGTCACATTTTCCTGCAGTAAAACCCACACACAAACACACTCACACAGACACACTCACGCACACACACACACACACACACACACACACACACACTCACACAGACACACTCACACACACACACACACACACACACACACACAGATCAGCCAGTTCTAAATATTTTCTCAAAGGTCCTGGTGAACACCATTAATATTTAGTTTTCAGATTCTTTTCTCTCTCTCTCTCCATTATGTAGCTTTAACATCATCTCATTCTTTTGTTCATCAAAAATATTCTTTATAAGCTTGTTCTACTCTCCACTTGTGGTTTTAATTGAACGAAGTGGGTTTCAGCTGTGTTTGGCTGATGAAGTTTAAAATTAGCCATGGAGCTACAGTCTAGCTTAGCTTAGCATAAAGACTGGAGGCCGGTGGAAATAGCAAGCTCGGCACTGGCATTAACGAAATTGTTCTCGTCCATTACTCCCCGGGTAAAACCAAACGTGTTTTGTAGACTTACGTTGTTTTGAAGTTTAAACAAACAAGATGCAACATCAGTTTCAGCTTTCGAGGAAGCTGGTTTGCTCGGGGCCAGCTGTTCCTCCAGTCTTTGTGCTAAGCTAAGCTAACTGTCTGCTAGCTTGCCGGTCTAGCTTTGTATTTAGCGTACTTAGTGTTATCACATCTAAGTCACAGCAAAGGAAAAACTAAACAAGCATATTTACCCCAATTACTGACAATTTCCCTAATTTAATTTATTAACTTGATAACAACAATTGGGCCAGCTTCAAGCTAACTTAATCAATTAAATTAAGGTAATTAGTCAAAGAGACCATAAAATGGGTACAGGGAAGCTTTTCCATAACACTAATGTAGGCATTCTACCATTAACCGTTTCTTTTGTTCTCCACTGTCCACAGCCGTCAGTGAACAGTGAGCGTCGTCTGGCTCACAGGCAGGGTCGGAGGGCCCTGAAGGCCAGCCTGACCCTGGGAGTCCTCTTGGGTCTCTTCTTCAGCGCTTGGCTGCCCTTTTTCATCACAAACATGGCCCAGGTCAGTATGGCGGGACCAGACACTGACGCTACCACAGGCATGACACAGAAATGTAGCCAAATCAAAACGATGAGCACACAAGCAGCGCGACATATTATGATGCGTCGAACCAATCTGGGATGCTTCAATCTTTCCAGGTTGCCTTCACTTATAGGCGAGTTTTTTAATGTTTGTGGTTGCTTTTTCCCCCTGCTATAGCTCTCAGCCCTCTTCCATACATCTGAGTCACCCCGTGTTTGTTGTGTTTTTTTTCTTCAGTTTTCTCACAAATGTATATTTGTGGCTGGGCCCCAAAACAGTGTGAAATAAATGCAAAAGAAATAAGAAAAGGAAAAAAAAGAGAAGAAACACTTGGATACCAGTCTATCTTTGTATCGGCCAGCCTCGCCAAATTATCCAACGAGTAAATAGATTGGCATTTCAGCTTTGTGCGGCTGACTCACAACTCACAACGCACCACAGCACCATTTATAAACACCATCGTTTCTTTCTTTTTTTCCCCTAGTTGTTGATTTTTTTGGATTTGATTGGACTGATTAGTCAGCGGACAAACATTGGTGGCAATGGCAAAAAAAACCTCGGCGAGACTAAATGAATGTCGAAAAACAGCTTAATCTAAATTGGTAATGACACTTGTCATGTTTTTTTTTTTTTCAAGCTTTCAATGATCCAGTCATTTTGATTTCCCATCTGTGCCCTCTCGCTTCTCCCCTGCATAACATAGAACACAGAGACTTGACTGTGTGCGCTCTCCTTCCTTTTCACACTCAATCTGGTGTGTGAAATCCCCCCCACCCCCCCCCCCACCCCTTATTCCCACCGCCTCCCTGTCTCATCTTGATAGTATTGGAAGCTCTCCTCCAACAGCTGTCTCCTCCTTCACTGTCCTCCTCTAAACCGATAGTGGTTATTATGTTCAAGATCGGGGTTTTTAAAAATGTCTTTTTACGTTCTGCTCGGGGGAAAACTGGATGTTGGATGTGTGGAAAAAAAGAGCGAGTGGCCAGAGAGAAGACCGGGCTTCTTCTTTTTTCTGTTGATTTCAGGCTCAGCTATTCCGAATTCACAGGGGCCCCATTATGCATAGGGAAAGTAAATAAATACATGTTGAAGGAATGGGAAATAAATAAAGATTACATTAGATGTTACATAATATATTTTGTATCTATGTCTTTATCTCCATATTTTGGAAGTTATTTATCTATGTTTTGAATAAACAATAAATGAATACAATTTCCTAGAGGGTACAGAGAGTAAATCACTATTAGCTCAAAATAAATGTATATATATATATATATATATATATATATATATATATATATATATATATATATGCACTATAGATTTTGAATAATTCAGTTGTGCAATTAATTAGAAAACGGTAGTCTATTAAAATGCAAAATTTGCTAAGAACACATTTTTTTTGGGATGGAAGAACATAAATACTATATATTTTATATACTATATACATTTAAAAGGCTAAATAGTTACATCAATGGACAATACATAAATACATTTACTCTATCCATTTCCTTCTCGCTATACATTCTATTATAATTAAAAGGTGTGACTCTTTAAGGTCTAACACGTGTCATGAATGCATTTCAACTCATTTGAATAATTTTCCCATTTTGAACCATAAATTCCCCTGACGCTTCGGCGTTGCTCTCCGTTGGTCTCCATCCAGGCGGTGTGCGAGTGCGTCCCCCTCGCGCTCTTCGACGCCATCACCTGGCTGGGCTACTGCAACAGCACGATGAACCCCATCATCTACCCGCTGTTCATGAGGGACTTCAAGCGGGCGCTCGGGAGGCTCTTGCCCTGCTGCTCCTCGCCGTCGCCCCGGAGACCCTCGCCGGCCCTCTCGCTCTCCCTCCGCAACTCCGGAGAGCCGAACGCCGCCAGCAGCACCCCCTCCCCGTTGGCCTCCGACCCCGCGCACCCCCCGGCCACCGCCACTGACGCGGTCAACCTGCTGGACGCCGAGCAGCCTCTGCTTCTGCCCAATCAGGTCGACACCCTGGATTGAATATAGCGACGTCATGGAAAACGCTTCATATGTTCTCGTCCCGGGTTGTTTTGTGGTGGGGAAGGGATTGAAGAAGAGCTGTCTGTGGGAAACAAATTCAGGAAGCTCCACCCTTGTTTGTCTCCAATCATGAAGGTGCATTACCACAATAAGAATAACTGTTATCAGTGCCAGTATACAATGTAATGAAAACCCTTTAAACTATGTGGGAAGCAGCACAACATTGGCATGGGTGGAATCAAGATTGAGAGAAAAAAGGCCTTGAGGAAGACACATTCAGAATTACGTATGGAAATTAAATTGCTGTGATAATATCCATAGCAACCAGGCCAGCGGATGAAAATGAGAAGGACGATGTCACCTGTTTCGCAGCATCCTGTAACGCCTGCGAAACGCAAGTAATGTGTACAGGTATCTGATCGCTAAGTGACGTAAAAAAAAAGACACTATTCACAAAAAAGTACTTCATTTTTTAAATTTAAATTAAATTAATACGTCAGTCTAAAAGCAGTCCATTCAGGGGGATTTTTACTGGAGGCTGCCGTGTGTGTGTGTGTGTGTGTGTGTGTGTCGACAACGGAGCGGATTTGTTCTCCAATGCTGGAAAAACAAAACAAAGACAACTTGAGAAGCCGAGCTGAGACGAAGCAGCCGGTCCCAGTGACATGCTCTTTACAAGTTTGGCCGCCTTTGTTTGTGTGTGCTCTCTGCAGTCCAGCGTGTATCATCATCCCAGCTCCACGATGCGCGTTCATCATCAGGCTCGCCACCGTCACTTGCCTTCTTCTCCTCGGAAATACGCGGCGAAGCGTCCCTGTCCGACTCCGCGTCACTGAAGGAGTCCAGCAAGTCCGAAATATCAGGGATGTCCCAGCCGTCAACGGCCTCCTCCGCCTGCGTCGCCTCTCCCGCGCGAGTCTCAGCCTCCTCGGCTCGCCGCTGCATCTCGGCCGCTCGCTGCTCGCCGGGGGCCTCGTCCACCGTCGTCGGGACCACAAAGGAGGCTCCTGGGACTTCCTTGGTGGGGACTCCCACTGCCACCAAGATGGTGTCCATCTGGCGCATGTAGTCCAAGTGGCCTTTCACCTGGGAGGTAGAATGCATGGGTTGAAGGACACACGTTGCCTTGTAAATGTTTTCCAATATGTTTTATTCCCAAAACATTACATGGCCAGTTACACACAGCGTATGGTGCTTCTTACATGTCTCGTTTCTTTTCGACTCTCTTTTTTTTTTTTATGTTCTCCTTCAAAACTCTCAAATGCTTGACCTATAGTTTGAATAATAATAGTTTTGCTGAACCAGGTGTGAGATGTGGAAATCATTGTGTCCATTCGCAGGGCGGCAGAAAGGCATTGCGGCACACTGAAGCAGACCAGCAGGGGCCTTATTTTCCCCCACAATGTTTTACATTTTATTTAAGCAATACCACTGTCTCTTTTCAATAAAATGGTGTATTTAATAATTATGCATCAATTAGTCAAGGACCAATTTGTATCATGCTTGAAAAGTGTCACTCTGGGGCGACTGCTGCATGTGTTCTTTTCTTCTCGAGAGGTTAAACAACCTTGAGGTGTTGAATGAGCTCCAGCTCTTGTGTAGCTGGAGAACTATACATTAAGGGGGTCTTCAGAGGGGGCCTGGTTTAGACACGAGCTCCGACTCACCACGGAGGAGAGATCTACATTGATGATCCGCCGGTCCTGGATGTTGATTGGCTGCAGCCCGGCGACCGACAGTTGCGCAGCTGAACTCCGGTACAAGAACCCCAGGAGCCAGTCCCCTCTGATGGGTGGAGAGGTCGAGAGTCATTGACTCATGAATTAGTTGAATCACAAATCCTTCAAATATAGCAGGCATTTCAGGACAGAGCTCGGTGACATTACCTGCAGTAGCCGTTCACTATTTTTCCAGCCACTACCTTGGTCATTCTCGCCCAGGCCTTCTCAGAGCCGTCCACGGGGGCCCCCAAGAGGACTACATCCTCGACTACTCCTTCACTACCTGAGGAATCACAACAACACGGGACTCAATCGGTTTGTCAGAACTATGTAAGAAAAAGATAATAGAAAAAAAGATGATGCAAGATGAGAAACAGCGTTAGGGTCAGTGAGGGTATTACACAAGACATAACCGCTTTGAAAACCATTCCACTCTGCTTCACCAGAGACTGAGCAGGGAAGATGCGTGTGGCTTTTAAAAAGTTGAGAATCCTCATAAAGTCCGCGGACAGCCAGCAATAGAACTACAGACGGTCTTGGTACCTTCATTGGCGAGCTCCTGCAGGCAGTAGTAGATCACTCGGGCCCCGAGACTGAATCCTATGAGGCTGACGGGCCGCTTCCCCTTCAAACACATGGAGAGAGACAACGTTTTCTTCTGATGTTCTCGGAGACGGAAAAGGACGTCGAACAGAAACGTTTGCGGTTCAAGTCGATGCAGTTGATAGTTGAAAGCATGTTTTCACAAAACGTGTAGAACAAAGCCCTGACGCAATACTGTGGTACACGCAAAAAATGTACTAACAGATGTCAAAGTGATCACTTAGATTAAGACAATTGTGTTTTGCATCATAAGTCTTCCGAAATTCTATGTTTAAATATACAAAATTATGGCTAATTTACATTTCCAGTACAGAAATCTGAACATTGGATAAAGTTTGGAGTCATTTTTATATTTTATTGACATATTTAAGTCAAGTGTCTTTACTGAGGGAATTTTAGATTTCTTATATTTAGTCAGAAAAAATGCTGTCAACAGCCATAAAAGAAAAATAATCTAAATTTCCGCCATGTTTTTAGGAATTAAATGTTTTATAAACCAGACTATGAAGGATATATGAACGCCTTCCTACTGTAAACAACGTTAGAATATAGAGAGGAATGTAACTGTTTTGTGGATATACAGTAAGTGCTACTGAAGTAAAAGAAAAACAAATTTACAGAAAACGGCTTTTAAAGATAACTATTTTAAGACACTGCAGGTGATTAGGGTAAAAAAAGAAATGCACCAATAGATATCCCGTGAAATGTCCCCAATATGTACATTAACAAAATATCTCTTTGCATTACAAGTTTTCTGAAGTTTCAAGTTTGAATATGCAAACGAGACATTATCTTAAAAAAAGAAGATTGTTTTGCCTTCGGTGCCTTAACAGAGGTCAAGAGGTCACGCCATACCTGCTGTCTGCTTCTCAAAACCTGCGCCAGGTGTTTCCCCACTTCCGCCGAGCGGTTCAGGCAAACGCTCCAGGGGTTGTCGATGACGCTGGCCGCCGCCAGCAGCGACGCGGGCCACGTCAGGGCCGCCACGATGCCTGCGAACAGTGTGCGACAGGGTGGACAAAGACATCAACGCCGGGCCACAAGCGAAGGGTCGCTACTACAAACACAGAACAGGCTGGAGTGAGGAAGTTCAGAACAGCACCTGAGAGCACCGTGTACTTGAGCGCCTCCTGGGCCACCATGCTGACCAGCCCGTCCAGCAGGGAGGCCATCGCCGAGCCCAGGTCCCTGAGGAAGCGCGACTCCCACACCAGGCAGAACTGCTCGCCGCACTCTCCCAGGCTGCCCCACGGGGCCTGGAACGAACCTTGGAGACAGCGGTTGTTGGGGTTTGTGTTTTTTATGGAAGGAAACGACTAAGCGGCACTTGTGAGTGAAGTGTTGTTGTTGTTTTTTTGTTTTTAAAAAACATTGTATGTGGAGGGGTTGAGGGGGTAGAGCGCTGTTTGGTTTTATGCAAAAGTAAGAAAAAGTGTTTTGTTTGCATAATCTCCGGTGGGCACCTCTACACTCGACTCTCTTTCATATTCATCCCTTTTAGGTTGTTTTTTTGGGGGCTGTCACCTCACCACTTTAACACCATTTAATGGAGAGACATTATTGGAATAAAGGGATTGTATCTTCTATACTTTTCCCCACCCCCTGGATCCTATTTTCCTGTTATTTGTGTGTGTGTCTAACTGACTGATATGAACTTCTATTTCTGAACTTGGTCCAGAACCAGCAGCTGCAAGGCCGGAGACTGGCTGAACTCCTCTGGGAGCCCCCCCCCCCCCCCCCCCCCCACACCCCCCCCTCCACTGCACCGTGTTGTCACCCGATATTCAGATTTCACAACGTGACTTGGACACAATAACAAAACAGACCGGATAAAGCGAAAGGTTTTTTCCATAATGCTGTCAGACACAATCCGAGCCAAAAGACGAGCACGTTGAGTGGACTGAATATTACTGAAGCGTTGCTTCATTGGCCTCGCAGGTCATTGCAGCGCTGTCCCTCCAAACTAAAATATGTTGTCCCTATCCTTCACTTAGACACGAAAACGGGGGTATAAAACTGCAGAAGTTACCATTAAAAAGGCTGAACTTTCACGGTAAAGACAGCTGTGGTGGACAGAATGATTTGCACACATTGAACATGTCCAGTGGGTTAAATTCAGCTGTGCAATGGAGTCTGAATGCAAAATATCAAAAACAGACACTCCTAGAACATGCCATATATACGTGAATTAATGCCATGTGAATTTACATACACTATAATAAAGGATTCCTCCGTATCGACCTCCCCAAATCAGTGCACACTTACTGTATTTGCCGCTGCAGAGCCACCCCGTCACCGCGATGGTCAGGTGGAGCTGCTTCCCGGATCTCAGCGGCAGGAACTCAAATTCCTCTATCGCCCCGACGCACTTGTTCATCTTGTAGCCTGGAGAAAAGGAAAAAAACAAAAAGGTGAGAAAATATGGGAACAGCACGGGGAGCGTTTTTTTAGAACGCTTTCCCTGGACATTTTGGCGATGGCCTCCTCTCACCAGTCAGTCCCGCTCCCGCTGCCCCGAACAGGGAGGCCATGATTGCAATGCCGGTGGCGGAGCCCAGAGCAGCGGCCCCTCCGGCCCCCAGCACGGCACCGGCCCCTGCTGCCACCAAGGGGGCTGCCAGCCCACCTGTCACGCCTGGCAAACGGAAGGAGTGTACAGTGGGAGAAAAGAAAAAGGAGCTGCGGTCTTTGTGCATTACTCTGAAAGTCTTCACACTTTCAAAAGCGCTCGAGGCCGGGATAATCACCGATCACGGCTCCCCCGCCGACGGTGGCCAGTCCAATGAGGAGGTAACGCCGCAGCTTTCGCCCTCTCTCTCGCCTCAGCCGCCGAAAGGACTCCTCTCTAACGGAAAGCAGAGTCAAGACAGATCGTCGGTATGAGTTGAAATATTCGTGGGCTCTAAAATTGAAAATAAACACACAACTAAAGTCTCGTGCTTTTCAGATGACATCTTGTAAAACAATAAGCTGTTTGTTCTTGCCACACAGCTTATCTTCCCTGCCATCATTTCGGATGCAAGTGACTTACTCGCTCTCCTCTGCCACCTCCCTCAGCCTCTCTCCCAGCGTTTCCTCGAACTCCTCCAGCTGCTGCGGGAAGACTCGCAGCAGACAGCTGACATGACGGATGAGCACCCTCGACCTGGCGTCGTATTGGCCTGAGTACACGACGGAGCACTAAAGTTATAGAGTGACATGGCTCATGTGAATTTGCACCAACTTGAGGTAGTTATTAATTCCAAGGAAGGATTCTCACCGTCCTTGATGGAAAACGACACCAAATCCTGTAATCGCAAAGCGACAGCTGGTTATGATTTTGAAATAAAGCTAAAAGCCTTGTGCCACATAGAGTAATAATTAAGTGACCAACACCTGTATGATGGGGGTGGACCCCGCAGCCAGCAGGGGCTCGGCCTGCAGGATGGAGAGGAAGGTGTCGGAGCCCTCGAAGCCCAGGCCGGACAGGAAAGCCACCATCACCGGCATCACCGACTCATCCAGGTTCAGCCAGCAGACCAAGCCCTGCAGATACTCTTCCCTGAACCCGCTGAGAAACACACGCGGTTAAAGCGTTATTATTCACAGTTTAGTTTTTTTTAAAGTCACTAATAAACGTGGATATCCACAAGCGACAGAAAAAGTAAATACACAAATAAAAGATCAGTCTACATGATTTCTTGGAGGTTGTAACCGGATTGAGATATATACATATTGATTATATTATAGATATCGTTAGATATAGATTTATATCTATATATATTTAATATATTTACAATGACAGCATTGACACAACGTCACGATCACATGACCCTCCGCGGCTCCACTACCTGCTTTCCGGGCCGGTGAACAAGTGGCCCAGGGAGACCCCACACAGCGCAGCGAAGGCGAAGCGGCCCTGCTCGCTCAGCCGCCGGCAGATCATGGGGTCACGTGGGGCGTCTTGCGTCGCCGTTCCTGCCCCCCCTGGGTCTAAGGTGATACATGGACAAAGTTTAATTATTAACTTTAAGATAGCGGTTGTATTCACATTGTAGAAGGAGAAAAAAAAGATGCTATTTGCATTTGAGGGTACACAGTCGATGTGTTTTTAACGCTGATTGGTGGATCACCTGCACGCTGAATTCACCAGAAGACCCCAAATGAGTGACGTGAGGGATAATGACACGCGATGCTAATGTCACATAGAGACAATGTCGCCCTCCCGGTGTTTTGAGCGTAGTTTAGTTTTAGTTTCGTTGAAACACTGCGTAACGGAACGGGGTTACACGGGGTCTGACTTTGTGTTCATCATCGTGTCTCTGGTGAAACAAAAGTCTGAGGCTGCCAATATGTGACTTAGGTTAAATGTTGTTTTTGAACAATATAGCTGTGACTTCATAAAAAGTTCGTGTCACTTGAACGAGTGAATTTCAAGTGACACGGACTAGAAAACATCTGTCTGACGGTGACCGCGCCGCCTCGGCCGCTTCACGAGCAAACGGGTTCACTGGTCACTTTTTGTTGACGTCGCCAATTGAACAGCTTAACTCTGCTGCCGCACCGGGTAAAATAATAAGCGCATTCTGTGCGGTACCTGGAGCAAAACTGGCGTCCGCACTTCTCGGATTTTCGTCCATGGCCACGAATATATCTCAACTCTGTGCGCTAAACTGTTGTTGCCTTCACGTGTTCCTCGGACATCTGACCACCACGCTACGATTTTAGTGGTACACATTCACCAATGCACAACAACACGTGCAACAATAGCGTTTCTTGAGCACATGTTGATCTTAGCTGTCATATTCAGTTTAGATAAAGTGAAGGGGATGCATATTGGAAAAGCATTTTATTATATGGTTATTACATTATCGGTGTTCCATGTCATTGCTGCACGGCTTCAAAAATACATATTTCTGTTTCACAATAAAAACTTTACTGGGTCATTCACGCGGTTGTTCGTATACGAATATTTTCGAGGGTACCTGAAACCATCATTTCATTGCGCCCTTTGAGTGACGTAACATCCACGTACTCGTTGAACGGTGCAGGGGTCTGTTCACGACTGACACGTTGTGCAATGTTTTTTGCAAGAGAAGTCGATATTAAATCACTGAATTACACATCTTTAGGTCGGGATTATTAAACTGCGAACCACGAGCGCCATGTTTAAACCATTCACACTGCTTTACACTGAGAGAGAGAGGCGGGGAAACCAGTGACATTTTGCATCTTGTGTCTCTTAGTGGTGACACAAGATGCAAAGTCTTGAGCTACAACTACTGACCAGTAGGTGTGAGTGTAGCATTTCTTTTTTCTCGCCACATATCACCTTTTCAGCAGTTCTCCAGGTCTCCACCACACACCCTGATGCCAATAAGCATTGATAATGACACTTCAGTGAGCTGAATCCTCTTCTTAATGTAAATGGTCTTGACAATGTGGCAGAATTAATAGCAAAGTAAAGCCTAATAGCTTCCCCCACACCATTTATTCTCCTTCTATTCACGCATATTTCAATTTATTCAGAGTTCTTCCAAGGTCATGAATGACTGTCTGCCTGTCTTTCTGGCTGCCATCCGTAACAAGGCTTTTTGTTATGGATGCTCATGGCAGTACATCAGAATTGGAACGGTTGCCTGCCAACCAGCTTGACTCAAGGACATGCCATGGCCGTGGACGCAGAAGCACACTGGAATCATTTGATAAGATGTGGCCTTTGTGCAACGGTGTGTGTTAGTGTAATGTGCAGATTCCAAAAGTGTCGGGGTGACAAGCGAGAAGAGAGCAGGAGCATATTGCAATAGACCAAAGCCGATGCATTTGGAGTGACTGGGGATTTATGTAGAAGGGATATGCCCTACGGGTCACACAGTTCCATGCTGCAGTATGTGTAGTGTAGTGTAAGTGGCCTTAAACACTTACAACATGTAACACCTGTGCAACACTGTGCACTGTTAGTTATTCTGTCCGTATATATGATATTCCAGTGGAGTCTTTAATGTATTGTATTACTGTTTTTAATGCTTATTTGGTTATTTATAATACTTTTTGATCTTGTTGAATTTTGTACTATGTCTCTTGTTTGCACTATACCCTACGCTGCTGTAATCCTGTAAATGTCCCCGCTGCGGGACTAATAAAGAATGATCTTATCTTATCTAGTATAACACAGTGTAGTACAGTACAGCATGTGTAATATATGATAAAGGCCACGTTTAGCATAGTGTCATGTGATATAGTATGTTCAATTTGATAAAGTAGTATAATATAGTGTTGTAAAATTTTAGTAAAGAACGTATAGTGCAGTACAGTGTGTGTGTGTAGTATCATGTCTCTCGCATCACTATATCAGCATAGAGAAGTGTGTGTTGGACAGTATAGCATGGTAGTATGTGTATAATACAGCACAGTACATATGTGGAGTATAGTGTTGAATCGTGAAGTGTAGTTCAATATGTATGGTACAGTAAAATAGTAAAGAAAAAATGTAATATGTTCAAACTAAAAGAAGACAGTATTATTATGAAAGAATGGGGGTTAACTGTATTTTCACTTAACTTCAACTGACTTTTCTCCAGGTTTATTTTTGTGTGTGGGCTGCTTCCCTCCCACTCCCTTTCCCGTTTGCTTCATCAGCTCAAATGTACTGTACGCACTTGGCAACCGCTCCCGTGCCCCCTCCATGCCTTTTTCTTTTTCTTTCTCCAGCCTGAGCTCGGTCTGCAATGGGACAAGGGATCAAGGCGAGCGAATAAAACTTCCACCAGGGCTTCGTTTGGAGGAGCTGTGAGTGCAACGTGGGGCCCTTTTTCAAAATGATATCCCGGCCTCGTCACAGAGGAATCTCAGACCTGCATGTCCTGTGTTTTTCTGTCTACCGGGAGGCATCCTGTTTATACAGCCCACCGAACAGTCTCCAGTGTCTCATAAACAAGACTTTATATGTACTAAAGCCACAGCTTGATTGCAAGTGATATACAGCGGCGGGTCTATATTTTGGAACGTCTCTCTCGCGTCGTATAAAAATGATTTCTAGATTAAAACACAGCAAGTGCAACATACACAACCGAACCCGCTCTGTGGCGTGCAGGTAAGACGCATTGTGAGAGGAGAATTGCTCAATAGAGCCAACAGGAGTTCTCAGTTCTCAGACGTGCCAGGACCTGTAATTGGGGGAAAGAAAGAGCCCTGAGTCTGACTTTGAAGACCTTGAGCGTTGAAAAGCAGCGATAGAAAAGATAACACAAAGTGAACTCTGCTCGGGAACTCCTGCCCGGACCTCCCGTCCAGTTCAGGCTATTTGTAGAGCTTGTGCTCAACATCCCGGGTACACCTACACTTCTGCTTTACTTTATGTGGCGACATTAAACTTAAACCGTTTTTACAATCCAAAAGAGCTTGAAATGCACGATTAAACTCCACCGGCGTCGATAACTTTTGTCATGAGTTGAACATCTTTTGTCAGTCGCGGGAAAACAATGTAATAATTGTAATAGTTGTTGGTAACTTTTTTAAACATCCGCTGGTCTCAGCTTCTCAAATAGGAGGATGTTCTGCTTTTTTCTTTCTTTGACTTATAGAATAGCAAACTGAATATCTTTCGGGGATTTGGACTGGTAGTTGGTCAAAACAAGCGTTTTGATGGGGATTCCTTTTTCATAGACATTTTGTCCACGCAATGATGAACCGATAATGAAAATTGAGTTGTCAGCCTTACTTGTGTTTATCGTAAACACTTTTTATATATGTCTTGCCACGCTAACGCTGTTTTCGATTTGAAGCCAACACGTGTGGAGTCGAAAGATGTCTGCATTTGCGTGCACGTGCGTGCGTGCGCTCACTCTTACAATGGATTACTCATTGAAAAACAGACAGGCAGACAGAGACAGACAAGTTCAAACACGACCCCCACCTGCCCCCAAATCTATACCCTATCACAACAAAACAATGTCATGTTTCTGCTCTTATTCGTCACCTTGACACCTGACATGAGGGGAGCTGAGTGAAACCCAGACCGCGTGACCCCTGTGGGGGCCTGCGGCGTATATGTATACGGTATCAAGAAAAGAGCAGGAAGTGGGAAACAGATACTGGAGGCCGAAACTTTGAGCGCGTGTGCCTGGAAGTGAAAGGCGCAAACTTAAGTGGGTAGGCAACAGATGTGGATGACAGGATTGTGTTAACAAGCAGGACGGCGGTGGTTGTCAGCTATCTGTCATCAGAGGGCGGCGGGGCGTCCTCCAACCAGCCCGGATACGTCTGCAGCGCTAGTGGCAAGACTCCAATAGCGACCAAAATTGTCGCTCTCCCTTTTCGAGCGAGGAAATACAAGCGAGGACGGCGGATCGGCTCACCGATGGCTTTGATAGGTTAACAGGTCCTCCCCCAACTCAACCTGCCCAAACAGATTCTGCTCTGGATGCACTTGTAATTACACCAAATCCTCGCCTCTTTAAACGTACATACATACCACAAAAGTGAGTTCAGCTAACTATTGTGCGTGTATGTGCGCGTAAACACTTCTGCATGGGTGTACATGTGAGGGCTTGTGTGTGTGTGTGTGTGTGTGTTTGATTAGCGTATAGGAGTGTTACTAAGGGTGGAAGGCAGCTTGGGACTGCGCAGAAGGGAGTGTGCGAAACGAGGGTCGAGAATGGAGGATCCAGCTGCCGTCCGCTGTGGCCAAAAAAACGCTCCGGAGGAAGAGAGGAAGGTGGTGGAAAAGACAAAGCACACTGATGTGTTAGAAAAAAAATGAACAGTTCAGGATGGGAGACGGTTGGGAGGAAGGGAACGAAAATAGAGTAGAAATGTGATCAGAGAACACGAGGCATTAACAATAAGAGAGGACAAGATGTATCAGAGTCCTTCATCACACTCTTCATCACAGTAGTGGATTGTGGTTGTCCGTGTGTGTGTGTGTGTGTGTGTGAGAATCGCCTGTTACATGCAGCTGGACGGGTGCAGGCAGCGCTCGCAGAACTCTGACATCGATGAGTCACCGCCACTGACCTTTCTCATGTGGCTTTCTGAATAAGTGGGACTTCAGTACTTCTCGGATTATGGCGAACATCATGGTTCTTTGAGCAGTTTGCGTTTTGGGCTGGGAAGTCCTTTCACACTACGAGAGAGAGAGCACTCGGGGGCACTTTTAAAGGCCGCGAACGGAATGTCCTCGTTATATTGCTGAAGTACAGTCAACAAAATAGAACTTCTCAGTCTATTGGGAGGTATTTGGGAAGAAGAGGACTTCAGGCTCATTAGGGGTGAAGTTTCTCACATGCCGCTGGAGTCAGACTGTTAAAACCCCCTATAAAATGTCCTCCAGGTCGACTTCCTCATAAATCACAAGACTCTTTTCACCCAAGGTGGTATATAGATGTCATCGTATTCCTTGAACCTGTGGTCTTTTCAACTTTTTTCCGTCCAGCCTTCCCCACCGATTAGTTTGTATTCATGGCGCGTCAAAACCGATGAGTCCATCGATCCTTTACCTATAAGCGCGGCCCTCCGGCCCCCACTCAACACAATAAGGCCATTGTCTGAGATGAGAGAACCCAACTTGGCACAACGAGACGCAGCCTGTGACATTTTGTGTGTGGAAACTTGCAGTAGGTGTTGGCCTTGGCCAGCGCGGAGGCTCGCGGACTGCCGACTGTTGCAAAGCCGAGGTTCTGACGGGATGGGTCGAGCAGTTTTAACCCCTGAGACAGTGAGCAGACGCAGGGTGCTTATGTCCAAGAGATAATACCCTCTGATTTATTCAGTGAAAACCTGGTCCTGCCTCGAACCCAAAGGTTGCTCCTGTTTAACGTAACTTGTCATATTTGTTTAGGGAAAAGCAAAGATTGAGCGCTTCCCTGGAAAGGTCTTGAGTTCTTGGAACACGGGGGGATATCAACAGGTTCGTCCAGACACACCATCTTGAGGCGAACAACTGCAACGTCTGGGCCGAAAAAAAAACTAAATGTTCCAAAAGGCTCACTGCTGAGGGAAATGTCTTTAGAGACACCGCTTAAAAAAGACCAAAGGCCCGCTGTGGACAAACAGGATGTTGTTCAGCGGAGGCAGGAAAGTACCCCTGACGCATGAGGAGCGGAGGTGTTTGTTCAGGAAGGCAGTCGCCACTTTGGGCGCATTTCTGGCCACATCCCAGTGATGGGAAGTCCCTCTGACTCGTTTTGTTTAATGGCTTTTATTCATGTGTCATGTTGTAAACGCATACGGCAGGAGGCTGAGGTCCTTCTGCGTTGGATGTTTCCTCCTTTCCTCTCACTCTCATGAGATGGTTCCTCTCCCTAAAGTCTCTCTTTCTCCTCCATCAGTGTTTCATCTAGCCGCACTTTCCTCGTTTTGTATATCTTTCTGATTCACTTTTGTTTTGAGACGTGTCTACTTTTCTTCCTACAAAAAACAAACCCTTGAATATCATAGGCTGGCAGAAAGTAGGAAAAGAACCTGGCAAATATAGATCCGTGGAATTCAGTTAACTACCGACAGTGGCATTCCGAAATCCTCACCAGCCAACGTTTTAATGGGTAATTACAACGTTGGGCTGCTGTTACGGGCCAAAGTTACAAGAGGCAGTAACTCTGGCTTCAACCCTCTCTCAGAAGGAGGGGCTGTTCTTCTTTATTTCCATGTTATCACACCCGCGATGTCGTAAACTCTTCCAGTGATGACTTCTCGCTGTTTTCACCTCTCCTCCCTTTGCTCCTCGTCTTTCTGCCCACAGCATGAAAAGGGTCGTTGTCTGCTGTGGCTGTTCTCACTTTTAGTTTATCATCCCGACGCGGGACTGTAGCGGTCTCCTGAGCGAGGCCCGCGTTGAAAGAGTCGCCGATGTCGTTCGAGCGCTTGACACCTGCATGTCATGTAGTCGTCGCACATGATGTGAAATACATGCTCTGTGCATGATATGCGCGTTCAGCTATTTACTGCCTCTCACACGCACCGGTGCCAAGCAGTTCCAGGTGGGGCTATACCGTGTGTATCTGACTGATTTACAGCTGGCAGTAAAAAAATACAAATAAAGAGCCCTGGAAGAGGACTCCCATCTGTAGTGAAATCCAAACCGCACAATGCCGTTGACCACGGGCTTCGGTGGGAAGAAGAAACCGGACCCAGACTTAAATTGTCATCCGTCGTCACAGTCAATGCAAACAAAATGTGCGACCTCCCGTGTGACTGGCACAATTGTATATTGTACAGAGCATAACAACGTGCTTGTACTGGTCTAATATGTGGTGGTATTCCTTTTGCAAATGTGTTCCATGTAGACTATTGCAGTGAATTGTAGGTCAAACCGAGCCATCATGTGTCCCAATCGCCGACTGCACTGTAGGCTTGGTGTTTAGTTACTAGGTGTGTGTATTGGGAAGGGTGTGTTCAATGTCAATGTCTCACTGGAACAATAGAAGGGTTTGGACACGATACGTCACAAAGGAATCCAGACCTTTGAATTCTTGCATCCTCTGCCGGCCATTTATTCCCTCCTACCCCCATTGTTCCTTTCTTTTTCTGTCTCACAACCCCCGGCCCCACACACACACACACACACACACACGCACACAATAATCTCCGTCCTTCTTCGTAAGACTATGGGTTCCATTGGGAACCATTTGGGGTTTGAGCTTGTCAAAGATTATCGAACGCATGGATGTTAAGGGATCCTCCCAGATCACACTCCCAAAAATTGGGAATGTGAACCATGACTGCGCTGCAGGAGCTGAATTATAAAAAGGTTCTGTCAGGAACCAAAAAGTGCTTCTCCTATGAGGACACGCCAAAGGAACCCCTTTGTGAGCACCTTTCATTCTCCGAGACCGCGCGGCCCACTCGCTTCACTGTCTTCATGGAAATGTAACTTTATTTTACATGGCTGAGTGGTTGACCTCAGTAAACCACCTGCATGGAGCGCTGCTGACCCTTCTCCCACTCTGGGATGCTGCGCAGTGTAATTTCAAAGGTGCACTCCCATTGGTTTGAATAGTGCAAGTATTTGCGGCCGCTCTCAGTGATGCCGAGGTTCCTTTTAAGCTCTTGGATAGCTGGCATTCTTGGTTTGTCCTCACCAGATAAATACTGGGAGAATAAGTTGAGCCTGTAGGTAAACAGTGTGTGCAGACTAACTAGGCGTGTACAAAAGATAGCTGTGGCGTCCCGATTTATAACCCTGCAAATAAAGTAACGCAAAGACTTCAATGTAGTGGTGGCTCAGATCCAAGGTGTTGACGCCTGTTTGGTGAACACAGCACTATGTACTATTCCGAGTTACTGGGGAGACTGGAGACAGAAGGGAGGAGTGGGGCAGGCTACAAAGTGAGATGTGTCAAGTCTGACAACGGGAGCCAGAAGGAAGTCAAAGCAGCTGGAACTTCAAAATAAAGGCTCTTTTTTGGGGGATCAGTGACCTTTGTCCACAGTGACCTTTGTCCGCACTTTTAAGGACACCTCTATTATCTATAACAATATAATTATTGGTATAGTGTGCTACAGCTGTGTCAAGTGTGTTCTGTACACTTAGTTGTGTTAGTCACTAAAATACAGTACTTAATCTGTTATACTTAACTGGGGTATTTCTATTTTATGCTACTTTAGAATGACACTTTATTACATTTCTCATTTACACATTGTGTTTATTTACTTCACTATATTTATGTGATAGCTTGGGTTACTTTGCGGATTAAAGGTACTGTTTGGAATTTTGTATTTCAATATGAAGCAATGTTTTTTTTTTTTGTGCGCACAGTGGTTTCAAACTATTCTACTGATATACAGGTGGAGGTTACAGTTAAGAAACACGGCCAGCAAAGGCTTGGAAGAAAAAGGTTGTTAGCAAATAAACACAGATGTAAATAATACATTCAGGAAATGCATTCAATGTGTTTGTTATACACACACACACACACACACACAAACACACACACACACACGGTGCCTTTTGGCATTTACTTATTTGAAAGATATATATATATATATATATATATATTCTGTAACACATTATAGCCTACTTAATATAAATAATTGTCATTGTTATAGATAAAACCACTATACCACCTTATATAAATCAGTCAGTAATAATTATATCAAATGGCATAGCTTATTTGGCAGGCTAATATAATACCCTGAAAGGGACCCTTCAGCATTATGAATACTTTACTCTGTGCGAATACTTTTGCACTTTTATTTCAGTGAAATTTGATAAATTGGAATAAGCCTACTTGTGATGGCAAATTCCTTATTTCACAACAGGCAGATGTTTTGTGTAGACAATTTCATGTTTATGATCATATCGAAGATATGATAAATGATATGATCAAACATGATAAAATACATGACTGTATTGTATTGCTATATTGCATTTTTTTTTTTTTTAAATAAAAGCGAACGACAGTTGTATTTTGAAAGGTTTTGCCCGGAAACCTTGCGTTTACCTCTCGCGTGCATGATATGGGTCTTCCAGAGCGCGAGCGGGGCGCATTCGCCTTGACGGGGAGCGTCCAGACGCAGCGCGCACGAGACTGGAAGTTCCCAGTTTAGTTGAAGTTTAACTTGCCCCGTCTCCAGTCACCGACCATGCTCTCCGAGGGGGAAAGAGAACAAGCGGAATAAAAAAAAAGAGAAAAAAGAAAGCCGGACTGGACGCGACTCAATTATGCTCCCGACTAAGTAGTTCACTGACTGGGGAATGCGCTCCTGCGGGCGGTGGCGGACGGACGGGTGACTCAAGAACACACTGGTGCCTCTATTTGCGTCGCGGGGAACTAACTCATAACTGTTGTGATGGAGAGCCACTTGCTGGCGACATGGCTGCTGTTGTGTGTGCTCCTGCGGCCGTCGGCTACACAGGACACTGCACCTGAAGGAGGTAGGCCCCCCATTGATCCGGTATATATATATATATATATGCATTTATTATATATATATGCAATATATATATGCATTTATTATATTTATATATATTTTAATTTTATATTTATTAAATCAAATATTAAATAAATAAATACGTACATTTATTTATTTTAATGTATATTTATATTTATTTTATATATATATTTATTTATATATTTATTGATATATTAACTATATATATGTATATCTATATAATAAGAACTGATTGGTGGCGCATAACCAGAGATGACATTATTTACATATTATATTTCCATGAAAAACTGATGCTGCTGTAGGAGGTGGAGGGGCTGTCTGGAGCTCAGGGTGGATCAGGGTGGGGTTGATATTACAGCAGTGTTCTCAGCGAAATGGCACAACTCCGGGCACTGAATTCAGTTGATGAAATCCCAAAGCCTGAGGCAGTGCTTCCCCAAAACAGTTATTGGGGGCGGAGGCTTCAGGAGCTCTGCATATATACCACACACACACACACACACACACACACAGGGGTTGAATTCCCAGATTATTGTCTGCTGATGACATCTCTTGGCATTACAGCAGTGGCTTCCAAGAAAACGGCTCAGCGGTCTCCAGATCCAGTGAGAAATAGTTCCATCTTCATTATGTCATTCTCATCTACTGAGAAAAGAAAACTGAGCACGAGAATGACTGATATGCGGTCTTAGATTTAATATATTAATATATCAAGATGTAATCTGCCTCTTACACTGGTGTGGCGCCGAGTGCCGCTCTGTGAGTTGACAGGCGGACTTTGGCTCCACACGATTGTCACCACGTTTCCCGATCCGTGGCAATCCACATTGGCAGAAGACTCAAAACAAACATCCTCATCTGTTACCCCCCATGTCACCCAACGTGTCCTGAGAGGCTAAACTTGGTGGCGGCGACGACACCGGCGAGTCTGCCGCTGAGAGCGGATCTCTGTGACCGCGTTAGCATAGTAGCCCGGTGAGTGAGTGGTCGCTTTGGCTATTTCCATTAATAGGGATCCGATGACACTCAACCCACATAGCTCACGGTAATTGGGCTTTTTATAAGCGCCAGCTTAGCTTTTATGAGACCTATATCAACCCCACGAGCCGCAGCCACGCAGAAAGAGAAAGGATGTCATTATGAGACATTTAAAGAGCATTAGGGATCTGTGACTGTTGTTTGTGCTTATGCACCGAACAGCATTTCGGAGTATCCGGCCTTCTTGGAGTCGGTGGGAGGGGTCCTGGAAAGGGCGCCGCTTGCCGACTCCATAGTTCTCCTGGGAGACTTCAACGCTCACGTGGGCAATGACAGAGAAACCTGGCGGGGCGTGATTGGGAGGAACGGCTTGCCCGATCTGAACCCGAATGGTGTTTTGTTGTTGGACTTCTGTGCTAGCCACAGTTTGTCCATAACGAACACCATGTTCGAACATAAGGTGGCTCATAAGTGTACCTGGTACCAGAACACCTTAGGCCGGAGATCAATGATCGACTTTGTAATCGTATCATCTGATCTGCGGCCGTATGTCTTGGACACTCGGGTGAAGAGAGGAGCAGAGCTGTCAACTGATCACCACCTGGTGGTGAGTTGCATCAGATGGCGGGGGACTCGGCTAGAGAGACCTGGCAAGCCCAAACGTGTAGTGAGGGTGATCTGGGAACGTCTGGCAGAGGATCCTGTCCGGGAGGTCTTCAACTCCCATCTCCGGAAGAACTTCTCACAAATCCCGAGGGAGGCTGGGGACATGGAATCCGAGTGGACCTTGTTCAAAGCCTCTATTGTGGACGCGGCTGCTCGGGGCTGTGGCAGGAAGGTCATCGGTGCCTGTCGTGGCGGCAACCCGAGAACCCGGTGGTGGACACCGGGGGTGAGGGAAGCCGTCAAACTGAAGAAGGAGGCCTTTCGGGTCTCCTGAAGCAGCTGACGGGTACCGGCGGGCCAGAAGGGCTGCAGCGGCGATGGTCGCGGAGGCTAAAACTCGGGCATGGGAGGAGTTCGGGGAGGCTATGGAGAAGGACTTTCGGTTGGCCTCAAGGAAGTTCTGGCAAACCATCCGACGGCTCAGGAAGGGAAAGCAGGGTCTACCCCAGGCTGTTCTCAGCAGGGGGGGGGAACTGCTGACCCGGACTGGGGAGATCGTTGGGCGGTGGAAAGAGCACTTTGAGGAACTCCTAAACCCGGCCAACATGTCCCCTGGAGAGGGGGCAGCGCTGGAAGACTTTGGGGTGGATTCACCCATATCCCTGGCAGAGGTCGCTAAGGTAGTCAAAAAGCTCCTTGGTGGCAAGGCGCCAGGGGTGGATGAGATCCGCCCTGAGATGCTGAAAGCGCTGGACATTGTTGGGCTGTCTTGGTTGACACGCCTTTTCAGTGTCGCATGGGGGTCGGGAACAGTGCCCATGGACTGGCAGACCGGGGTGGTGGTTCCCATCTTCAAGAAGGGGGACCGGAGAGTGTGCTCGAACTATCGTGGTATCACACTGCTCAGCCTCCCGGGAAAAGCTTATGCCAGGGTGCTGGAGAGGAGGCTCCGACCGCTTGTCGAACCTCAGATTCAAGACGAACAGTGCGGATTCCGTCCCGGTCGTGGAACAGTGGACCAGCTCTTTACCCTCGCAAGATTACTGAAGGGGTCCTGGGAGTTTGCCCAACCAGTTTACATGTGCTTTGTAGACCTGGAGAAGGCTTTCGACCGGGTCCCTCTGGGGTTTTTGTGGGGGGTGCTGCGGGACTATGGGGTGCCGGACCCGTTGGCACAGGCCATCTGGTCTCTGTACGCCTGCAGTAGGAGCTGTGTTCGTCTCCTCGGTAGTAAGTCAGACACGTTCCCGGTGGGTGTTGGCCTCCGCCAGGGCTGCCCTTTATCACTGGTCCTGTTCGTGACCTTCATGGACAGGATATCTAGGCGCAGCCAGGGGGCGGAGAGGATCCGGTTCGGGAGTCTCGGGATCGCCTCTCTGCTGTTTGAGGATGATGTGGTCCTGTTTGCCTCCTCGGACCGTGACCTCCAGCATTCACTGGGGCGTTTTGCAGCCGAGTGCGAAGCGGCAGGGATGAGAGTTAGCACCTCCAAATCTGAGGCCATGGTGCTCTGCCGGAAACCGGCGGATTGCTCCCTCCAGGTGGGGGCAAACTGCCTACCCCAAGCGAAGGAGTTCAAGTATCTCGGGGTCTTGTTCACAAGTGAGGGTAAGGTGGAGCGGGAGATCGACAGGCGGATCGGTGCGGCTGCAGCAGTAAAACAGGCGCTGTACCGGTTCGTCTTGGTGAAGAGGGAGCTGAGCCGGAAGGCAAAGCTCTCCATTTACTGGTCGGTCTACGTTCCAACCCTCAACTATGGTCACGAACTCTGGGTCGTGACCGAAAGAACGAGATCTCGGATACAAGCGGCCGAAATGAGCTTCCTCCGTAGGGTGGCCGGGCTCAGCCTTAGAGATAGGGTAAGGAGCTCGGACATCAGGGGAGAGCTTGGAGTCGAGTCGCTGCTCCTTCGTGTCGAAAGGAGTCAGCTGAGGTGGTTCGGGCATCTAGTCAGGATGCCTCCTGGACGCCTCCCATTAGAGGTTTTCCGGGCACGTCCAACTGGTAGGAGGCCCCGGGGAAGACCGAGGACACCCTGGATGGATTATATCTCCCGGCTGGCCTTGGAACGCCTCGGGATCCCCCAGAATGAGCTGAAAAGTGCTGCGGGTGAGAGGGAAGCCTGGGTCGGCCTGCTGAACCTGCTGCCACCGCGACCCGACCCCGGATAAGCGGGTGATAATGGATGGATGGATGGATAGGGATCGGGAATTGTACCTGTTGTGTTTCACGTCTTCTCTCTAACAGTGAAGCGGTTATCTCCAGACGCCAACATGTGGACTTATTTTTTAGATAAAAGACATACCTGCACACATAGGTAGAGGTGGAAAAAAGGGGGGTGGGGGGTGGGGGGAGGGCTTCAAAGTCCAAGACAGCAAGTCAGTTCTAAGAAATTCTTCCGGCCGATGGAGAGAAAGCCAGCAAGCTTTTCCAGAGAGGAAAAGAAAAAGAGAAACAAGAACAAAGAGTGGCCTTCAAAGTTTCCAAAAG
The DNA here is from genome assembly GCF_009769545.1 of Cyclopterus lumpus. Lineage (NCBI taxonomy): Eukaryota > Metazoa > Chordata > Actinopteri > Perciformes > Cyclopteridae > Cyclopterus > Cyclopterus lumpus. The sequence goes on from NC_046972.1 coordinate 4,735,357, forward strand.
TGTCTGAGTCGATGCCGTAATTGCAATCTTGATCAGTCAAAGCGACCTCGGCCAATCGGAGGCCTTCGGTCTCGTTTGTTTTGCTTCTCACTTTTCACTCTGCACTTCTAACGTTTTCTTCACGGATGACTGCACAATCTGCAACTTAATATTGCTTTTGGGATTCTGCCTCCATCTGTCCGCTTCTCTGTCTCCCACTCTCTCACTCTCTCTCTGTCTCTCTCTCTCTGCTCTGTATATGGCCATCCAGCATTCCTCCTCGTCTCTCACATGGAACTGCCAGCGCACCCCCCCCCCCCCCCCCCCTGCCTCACTCCTCTCCTTTTAACAGCTTTTATTTCCCCCGTGTCCCACCTCTCCTCTCTCCGCTCCCTCTACAGTTAAAGCCCAACAACTACTGTTCTCCCCCCCCCTTTGCATCCACCTTTTATCTTTGCCTCTGTTACGAAATATGGAAAATTGGAAGAGAGAAGAAGAAAAAGAAAAGAAATCCCCTCGCTGGTTTAATCAATCTCCCGCTCCTTCTGAAATTATCACTGTTTATTTGGATTCCTCCTTATCTTCGCTGTCATTAGTCGCTTGCAGACTCTTTGCTGCTTTTCACGTCGGCAACATCCCCAATATAGATTCCAAATGTGTGTGTTTGAATCAGGGAAGCGCAAGAGGGGACCTGTGGAAAAAGTGGTGAGAGTGAAAGGGAAGGGAGCTCCTCCACCAGCACCCGAAGGCGGTCGGCCCTCGTATTTGTTTTGATTTGCATGACCACATTTATTTTATTCCCCCCTCCACAGTGCTGAACTGCTGCGAGGGAGACGTCCTCTTCTTGCTGGACTCCTCGGGGAGCGTGTCGTCCTACGAGCACTCCCGCATGCTCGCCTTCCTGTCGGAGCTCCTTCTCCCCTTCTCGCTGGGGGAGGACCAGGTGAGGGTGGGACTCCTGCAGGTGGGCACCCTGCCGCGCCTGGAGTTTGGCTTCGACACCCACGGCGCCCAGAGCGGCCTCCAGGGGGCCCTGAGGAACGTCAAGCCTCTAAGAGGGGATACCAACACCGTGGAGGCGCTGAGAATGGCCAGGGAGCGGGCACTGAGACCCGGAGCGCCGGGTGGGGCCCGGGAGGGACTCCCGAGGGTGCTGGTTTGGTTGACGGACGGGGTGAAGCCGGGCGACGTGATCGAGCCCATGGCCGAGCTGAGGGAGGAAGGCGTGGCGGTGCTGGTGGTCTCCACCGGGCACAGCAACTACCAGATGCTGAGGCAGGTGGTGACTCCGCCGGTGGAGAGCAACCTGTACTTTGTGGACATCGACGATATGAGCATCATCACAGAGGACCTGCGGGACGCCATCATCGGTGAGTACGCAGCGGGACGGCACAGGGTGTTTGAGGTTGAAGGTTTGGAGTCATTTTTAGTACTTTTTTTTCACAATCTTGAAATTAATCTTGGAATCGCTGTGTGCTTTTTCGTAATCCACCTGCTCATTCACGGAACCAAAATATCTCCCGCGCTCCTCCCTGATTCCACACATGCTCCCGAAGACAGTGAGACTAAATGGGAAGCCGGGACATTGAGAGTGTCTTTAAGAAGAGTTCCTGTAATGAGATAGTACCATCTATTATTGGATTAATGATTCAATTTCCCCCGCTGCATCTACCAGCACTATACCAGACATGACACATACATACATAAATACATATACATATATATATATATATAGAGAGAGAGAGAGAGAGAGAGAGAGAGAGAGAGAGAGAGAGGGAGAGAGAGAGAGGGAAAGCTCACAAGGGACACCTCAGCAATTCCACAGTATTTACTGCAGCTGTAAGACATGATGCATAGTATAAAAAAGGGGCTTGTGCTCAACATGGAGAAATGCACCGGTCCATGCTCAGTCCCTCGGGGTCCGATCGCAGACATCAATGCCTCCGTGGCATTTGTTATTTTGTTGCAGGGCCTCACTGCGTTGGCTATTTCAAGTTGTCTTATTGCAAGCGCTACGAATGCATCCAGAAAAAGTCTGGCTCTCTACGGGCGGCTGTCTGGAACCCATTTTTAGCACCGCCTTGTTGTCTTCCCCTCGCCACCGAGGTTTTGGTGCATACTTACGAGCAAACTTCATTCATCTTTTTTCTTCTCCTTCTCCTCCCCTCCCCCCTACAGAGATCATCCGAGCCGAGCGCATCACCGTCCGCGACGTCGCCACCGACTCGGCCACGCTGCAGTGGCGGCCCGTCCTGTCCGGTTTGACGGGCTACTACGAGATCCGCTTCAGTTCGCTGTCGCCGGGAGAAGCGGGAGGCGGAGGAGGTGGAGGCGGAACCAGTCCGAGCACCAGTGGGGGTCATTACCAGAGGCTGACTAAGTCTGCAGAGTCCAGCACTGCCAGGCTGACGGGCCTAAAGCCTGACACCACCTACACCGCCACGCTCACCCCGGAGTCCAACGATCAGGCGTTTAACACGCTCTCCATCACCTTTGCAACTAAGCCAGGTTGGGTTGCATCCTATTCTCACCGGGTGTCAGATCCCAGAACGCTTTCTTTACCTCACTAAAACTTGGATTGCTTGTATTATTGAATATCTTGTGGTTTTGAAGATATCACCTTGCACTTTTTAAAACTTTTTATGGGCATTATTCACTATTATTTGTCATTTTATGTCATTTGATGTTGCTGCTTATAAGAAAATCCCAATAATTCGGCTCTAATTTCATTTGAAAAAATCTAATTCAAACCATGTAAATATTCTTTTATTACTCTCTCAATATTGGAAATTGTATTTTTCATACACGTTGAATTGTATTCTTGTCTGCATACAAAATGGTCTCATTTTTGCATGTTCAGCTGACCTGCTGTGCACTGACTGAAAGCTTTAAAAGGCTCCTTATTAACTGCAATGAATTCATTTGAATTGTTTCATCTAGAACCGTCTCTATCTTCTGCGTTTTATTCAATTATTCTATTCCAGTTTGTTTGTAATCATCAATACACGATCGTCATGAATTAAAGGTTATTCTCGTCATATTATCTGACATTGACTCAATGTTGTTTTTTCTCCGCCAGAGGTGCTGAGCCCCGCCGTGGTGACGGTCTCGGAGTTGGGGCTAACCAGCGTCCGGGTGAGTTGGGGTCCCTCTCAGCCGGAGGCGGTCACGAGCTACTACGTGGAGTACTCCGCCCTGCCCAGGGGCAAGCTCCACGCCGTCACCGTGGGCGGGACGCAGAACTCCACGCTCCTCAGGGACCTCCAACCAGACACCACGTACTTGGTCACAGTCAGCTCACGGCATGCCTCGGGCACGGAAAAGGCGATGTCCGTCAAGGTGTGCACTCAGGAAGGTAAGTCACATGGAGAGAAAACGCAGCCTGTTCATTCATATCCTCTTCTCTAAAATTCCCTTCCTTTCTAATACTCTGGCTAACGACCGGTGCGGTCTTCCTTTACAGTGACTCCGGCCCTGACCGACCTCCAGCTGACCATGGTGGCCAGTGACTCGGTGCAGGTCGACTGGAGGAGCAGCCCGGGCGGTCTGAGGGGCTACTGGCTCACCTGGGAGGGACAGCAGAGCTCGGTCCCTGGCCAGCGCTCCACCCTCTACCTGCCTCCCGACTCCCTGTCCACGCGGCTCACGCACCTGCCCCCGGCGGCCAGAGTGTGTGTGTCGCCCATTTACCGGACGGCGCGAGGGGAGGGGCTGTGTTGCACTTCACAGTTACCTTCAAGTGAGTGGTGACATTTTTTTTGTTAGTCGGGTTTGTACTTGTAGGAATTAGCGTGGGGAATTTACATATTTGCTTTCTTTGAGAGAGCCGGGATGCAATTAGCCTAGCTTAGCATAAAAACGTATTAAACAAACAAGACTTCTTTTTTTTTTTCTTCTTCTTTTTTTACTTTGGAGGCCACAGACTAGCTGTTTGCACTCTTTAAGCATTTGGCTGAACATACGCTTCGATTACTGATGAGCAGGTTGATACCGCTCTCGCCTCAGTTGCTCAGCAACCAGCGGAGGGTCCAGGAAGTTACTGGAATCGTTCAAGAACTTCTCCCGACACATATCCCGCACCAAACTGGTGATTTGTCTTTTTTTTTTCCTGCAAATGCTTTTGTCCGGGTTCGTCAAACGAGTAACAGCGTGTTAATCAGCGAGCTTTTTGAGGTGCTTGTAAGGTTTTTTTTGTCCCCTTTGGACAGCTGTTTCCATCTTCTGTGCTAAGCTAAATGAATCGGCTGCCGGCGGTAGCTTTATATTTCCCATACAGACATGAGAGTGGTATCAAAGTGGTATAATGTGGAGGCAAACGGAATGGTGCTTGTGGTGCTCAAATACAACATTTACTTTTAGAATCAGTGTCCTGTTTAAAGTAGATAAATCACAGTCAATCTTTTAAAAAATGTTTTATCTGCTTTCTACCAGAGTAATAATCCCTAAAATGACATTTACTGCTGTGAGCAGCACAAATGGCATTACATTCACCTCGTATTTCATCGGTGTGTGGACCTAAAGACATGTCATAAATATGTTTTCTTTTGTAATTGGGGTGAACAGACCCTCTAAACAGGAACATGCTTGTGTTGGACTAAATGAATAGGTTCAGATCAGTTCCATTTGACTCAGTGAAGAAGATTCATAACACTTTGACTTTTGCCCAGATGTTTCAATGTATTAATGTCAACGTCTCTCCCCCCCACCCCCCCCTCTGCCCTTCAGACATACTACCATAAGGCACCCCCTGAGCTGCAAGTGCTCCCTACCAAACATGGAGGCCCGATGCAGGCAAAGAAGAATGCTGACTTTTCTTCCATCGCTCTTTTCCGTTGCCTCTCTCCCCTCTGTGGACGACATCCAGGAGAGCTGTGTGGTTTTGGCTCACTGAGCACTGGTGTGGAAGCCATAGACACGTGAGAGACAGTATGGCCACATGTTGACTGCTACGAATGTGCAACACCGAGGACTATTTGCTTTTTCCACTTTCTTTCTCATCTTTACACCCGTAGTAAATGTATAATGCTACAGAGTAAAGTTGCAAGCGTAAGATGAAGATTTTTCTTGGGTCTGTTTTTTGTATTTTTCCTCGCAGAAACAGAGCAGGGCGTGCTGGGAATGTTGGATATTTTATGTGGCTTGTTCCGGAGAAGGGCTTTGCACCATATGTGGACCCGATGCCCAAATCAGCTTCTTTTATTTTTTTTCTCCACTCCAAATCCTGCTAACACACAGAGAACATCTGATGTACGTTTATAATGAATACGTTTTACTTAAATGACTTCGCTTTCAGCACACGCTTGATATTAGTGTGTGCGGTGCGGGAATAACAGGGTCTCCAGGATTGCTTTGAACGGAGCGTCCACATGTCCCGTCGCTGCGGAGATGCTGGGTTTTATGTGAGTAGTTTCTGCCTGTGGGCATGGATCCATAATTCATATTTATTAATCAGGAATCATGTAAGCATGATAATTAATAGCGCACAGTATTTATAGACATGCTGTTTACATAGACTGTTACCTTCTTTTTAAGCGAGTCTCTGCTGCCCCCTGCTGAAAGGATCCTAACAGGCTTACAGCTGGTATCCTGGTATTCTCAAATGTGTTGTTTAATGTTGGTTGACCACTATTGAAATCTAACATATGTAATAGAACAATGCAATAAAGTCCTTTTATAATGTTGTTTGTACTAAGTATATGTATTTATTATTAGATAATAAATAATGTAGTATTGTGGACAGATATGGACAAACTCCACTGATTTTAGGAGTCATGAGGACTCTTTGAAATAATCTAGCAGCCAGAGTGGGTCCAAAGAAAGAGTTTGGGAAGTTAACAACTTTTAACCTGGTTCATCTTAGTTTTCCTCTTCTTAAACTGCAGCACCACCATGAAATAACCAAAACAGTGGCTAATATGAAGACAAATATTGATTTGTCAATGTCTTTCCGAAAGTACCCGAATGAGCGCAAAGAAGCATTTTGGGCGGAAGGGAGGTGACAATGTATGATAACGAATGGTTAAATATCTTGAATGTTTAGTACAACATCAGAAATAAATGACCTTTCGTGTTAGAAACTGGACTGGTTTATTACACATGTCTAAACTAGCTAACAGCAACCGCAGTGGCCTTTTTTTTTAATAGGGTCACTACGCTGTTGTCCTCAAGATGACCATCCTGTGTCCTTAAATGTAGATGTGGAAAAAACCTGCTGTTACCATAAGCCTGTCCAGCTCCATTAGATTTATTTGGCCAGGAGACATCTGACAGAGATCACACCAGCAACAGGTGGCAGATGGTGGTCCCCAAGGACCGACGGGATGTGGTGCTGGAAGCCATCCGTGCATGGAGCAGCAGGGTCTGGACATTTCAGGGCTTTCCAAGACACTCCGAAGGCATGTTCAGCCGTTTCGGAGTACCGGAGACCGTACACAGCGACCAGGGGAGGAACTTTGAGTCGCGGGTGTTTGCCTCCATGTGTGAACGCCTGGGCATGCACACGACGCGCACCTCACCCCCCCCTGCCTTAGAGGGTTAAAATGTGCCCGTTTTTATCCACCTCCTCATTGTGTTTCTTCACCTCAATCCTGTTCGTCATCCAGCTGGTAGAGACGTTCACTTTGCCCAATATGGCTGATTGACAGAGTTCTCATGTGTGTCCTGGTGTTCTCATGTTTTATGTGTGCTTCATGTCCCTTACTCCCGTATCTGTCCATGCTGGATCTGTCCCCATTGATTTATAAAGCAAGCATGGAAAGCTAAATAGTGCATTAGCACGACAGTATCCAGCTAGCCAAACCTTCCTGTTCCACCGGTTTCTACAGAAGCTTCCAAACCTTCATGGTCCACCGATTTCTACAGAAGCTTCCAAACCTTCATGGTCCACCGGTTTTCTACAGAAGTTTCCAAACCTTCCTGGTGTACCAGTCTCTACAGAAGTTTCCAAACCTTCCTGGTGTACCAGTCTCTACAGACGTTTCCAAACCTTCCTGGTGTACCAGTCTCTACAGAAGCTTCCAAACCTTCCTGGTGTACCAGTCTCTACAGAAGCTTCCAAACCTTCTTGGTGTCCAGTCTCAACTCACATTGCCATTCTTAGAGTAAGGTTCACGAGGTAGGGGAATAAGGCCACAATTCCTTTGGCATTTATTTCACCTGTTTGATCAGTGATATACTGCCAGATTAAAGAAGAAATTATTTTTCCAGGATTCATATTTCCAGGATTTAATGAGAGATTGAGAACACATGGGCTAACTAAAAACAATTAGCTGCTAAATGTTCACCATATTCCTTCTGCTTTCAAAGGACTTGGTTCGGTTGTATTCATTTATTATCAGTTCCCCACCAGATTTCTTGGTATCTTGGTAAGAATGGATTCCACCAACTTAAACACAATGAAAAAACATTCATTATGTTAGGAATATATCCATTGAAATTCATAGTTGACTTGAAGTTACTAGAAACCCAAATCCACAATAGCCAAACAATGTAATTGTGGGACTTCTGTACATTAGTAAGCATAAAAGTATTTCAAATTAGTTTTTTGATACTTTTGGAATTATGTACAAAACCCCCCTAAATGACTTGATTGGAATGGTATTGTGGATTTGAGTTTCCAGATGCTTTGAAGCCACATTTTCAGAGGCTTTAAATGCTCGAAATAAAGAAACATGACTTCACCAATGTCTTCAGACCATGTAATATAACATCTCCAATAATGCCATCTTTATCAGGAACAGATTTAAATACGTCACAATAAAGTATTGGCGTTTGTGCGTCAACTCTCACGCGCTTATCCAGCCTCTGGTGTTTTCCAGAAGGGTTTCCAGAAGCAAGAGGGAGATATAAACGTGTTACACACTGCCTACAAATGTTCCCTTATCTATTAAACAACATTAGCTTCACATGACAAAGAACTAACTTTAACTTATCCGTTAAATAATATGCATTACAAATGTAACTGAAACAATCCTGTGTCATATTTGATGGTGATCACCCCAGTTGATGGATCCTTTACTCTGTCTCAAAAACATCGTCATTCAACTGAGCTGAACGGGTGAAACAGTTGTTGACAGTTCGGCAGACAGCTGGGACACAACACTTTGCAAATGCTAGGAAACAGGCACAGAAGCTTCTATAATCATAAAGGTCATCAGATATGAAACATTAGTTTATTATTCACTAATACTCGGCGAATATGGATTATTACCTTTTAAACAGAGGCTTTGAAAAAGAAACTAGTGAAATCAAATCCTTAAAATTATTGGAGCTTCAACCAAATGGAGGCGTGGCTGCGAGTCAGCAGACCTGAGACCAGCTAGAATCAACAGATGACTGCGTAAAATAATAATAATTAAATAAACGCACTGCGATGAATATATTACAATGTAACGGATTAAAAGTGGATCTTAAAATCTACCAAGTAAGAGTACACAATATGCTGCAGCAACACTACTCTGTCAAGCACTACAACACAGCTGCTTCAGCGGGCATGGAAGGAGCCAGTGTAATAAAGTTGAAACGGTTCAGGTTAAATCCCGCTAAATGGGAAAACTACGCCACCTGCTGTTGTAAATGTGTACCTGCGCTGAATAGTCGACGCAAAGGACTAGGAGCACTTGAAGGCAGCATCATTTCTGATGCAGTTGCTGTGCTATTACAGTAGGGGGCGACAATCTACGCATCCCGTCAAGCTGCAATATTCAAGCCTTGACATTGCGAAGATGGACGCTGTTATGGTCTAGACCAGGATACATAGAAAGGAACAAACTGCGAGTTTCAGAGGTCTGTTATGACAACATTTCCAGTTCGTACAGGTAAATAAAAAAACAAAAAAAACCTGATTACTTAAGCTAGTTAGGTGGCGAGCAAACGTTAGGTTAGCTAGCGAAATGACAGCCAGCTAACATCAACCTACGGGCGAATATTAGCTAAACCAGCTAACGTTAGCGGCGTCTGGTCCAGCTAACTACGGAGTGAGACATCTAGGTTAGCTGATACAGACCCGCAGGGGGGTTCTTCGAGGCAGCCTCTAGTCTAACGTGGAGAGACGGACATGTTCCGCGGAAGCCAGCAAGCAGGCAACTTCAGCTAATGTCATCAGCAAGACGGGGGAGATGTTTCGATGTCGATGCTAGCTAAACGTTAGCGAGCTAATTGCGTCCTGAACCGTTTCCTGGTTTGTGATTCCTCGGCTCGGTTTAGGACACATGGTGAACCGTGACTTCGTTTAAACTTACAGGGCACGAAATGCAGCTGGTCTTTACTTCCATGCTGCGTAAAGTCAACCTTTTAATACTGTTTGATATCTCTGGAAGGGAAGGAGAGAGCGTAACGTTAACGGAAGCCGTAGCATAAACACACCCTGGGCTGCTGGATGGGTCCCGTTTCCTGTCAAACTAACGTTATAGCCGACGGTAACGTGACATGAAGTGCACGTCGTCCGACTCTTTGCGCAGTTTTATCGCACGCTCTTCATTTCGCTTTGCTCGCATTGCCCCCAAAACGAGAATGTAGTTCCTATTTGTGTTGTGTTGAGCTCCGTGTTGTTGCAGACGCAGTCCGTTTGAGCTAATCCTGCATCCTCTCCCTCCACCAACATACACGCGCTAGCCAGCTAATTAAGTAAGAGACGAGTTAAAGATATGCTGGTTGATGGACCTCTTGATAGTCGTCGAGATCGAACAAGTCGATTATTAAAAATAATATCGCTCTGTGAGATTGTACGTTCCTCTTTCAGCAGGGTGACATATTTGACAGCTTTGGAGAAGTAGTCCCACAACAGAGGTAAACTGGTAATGTAACGTGTGTGTGTGTGTGTGTGTGTGTGTGTGTGTGTGTGTGTGTGTGTGTGTGTGTGTGTGTGTGTGTGTGTGTGTGTGTGTGTGTGTGTGTGTGTGTGTGTGTGTGTGTGTGTGTGTGTGTGTGTGTGTGTGTGTGTGTGTGTGTGTGTGTGTGTGTGTGCGCGCGCGCGCGCGTGTGTGTCGCAGGTGGAGGCAGGGGGCGTGAGTAGAGTGCCAGCAGACTTCGGCAGCATGTATTCCGAGTGGCGCTCGCTGCAGCTGGTGGTGCAGAGTGACCAGGGCCACCTCAGCGTGCTGCACACCTACCCCACGAGCGTGGGCACAGAGGTGGCCAATGCCGTGGTCAAGCCTCTGGGTACGGCGGTGAGCCCTGTCGCCACGGAGAACATCCTCAAGACGGACAAGGAGGTGAGGGAAAACACTATTGAACTTTCTTTATAAGTTGATAACATTACATTTGGTGCCAAACAAAGCAGCGGGCGCATGCCTGAAGAGGCTGTAAGCTTCAGATAACTTATTCCCACAATATGTATTTTAGACAACAGTTGCAAGCGCTACGTGTATGCCACACTGTTTGATGGTGCTACCACTGAACTAGTTGTCCTTTTTTTGGGGGGGGGGGGGGGCAGATTGCTTACCATTTTATTTCAAAAATTTAAGTGAAAAAATATAAATTTCAAGATATGTTTGCATGTCGTTCAAACTGGGTGATATGGAGAAAATCAAATAATACCTTGGTGCAGTCTTAATGTTCCTCTCTGTCATTATGAGGTTTGCACACCAAGACTTCTATATCTGCCTTTTAACGTTTCCGTATATCAGGCATGTCACCAGGCTGCCGGATAAGTTTGGGGCAAAGATCCGTGCTATGGCAGATTTGTGCTTTGTGTCATGCGGTTGCACACACAGTGGAGCAGGCAGGATTTATACTACCACTGCCCTGCCCGTTGGGGGGGGAAAAACGTTTTGGGAGCCGTCACTGTCTCCCTCGTGTGTCATAAACCAATAATTTAGAACTTATTAAAATTCCCGCAACTTGATGAAAACGCTTTGGATTCCCAGGTGAAGTGGACCATGGAAGTGCTGTGCTATGGCCTCACCCTCCCCCTGGAGGGGGACACTGTCAAGCTGTGCGTGGACGTGTACACCGACTGGATGATGGCCCTGGTGTCACCCAGGGACTCGATGCCTCAGCCCGTGGTCAAGGAGCCCAATATGTACGTCCAGACCATCCTCAAACATCTCTACAACGTCTTTGTGCCGAGGTACGTCTGGAAGGTTCACGGATGAGCCTCCATCTCCCATTAGCTGTGGTTTTGAAATTTCTCCCCCCTGATTTCCTCTTTAACTCTCTCATTTCAAACTCTCATGTCTCCACCTCCTCCAGGCCTGAGCAACACAGTCTAAACCACATCAGGCTTTGCCAGCAAGTTCTGACGGCAGTCCAGAAACTGGCACGAGAGTCTGTGTCCATGGTGAGGGAAACCTGGGAGGTGCTGTTGCTCTTCCTGCTTCGCATCAACGACACATTACTTGCCGCGCCCACGGTCGGAGGTACGACACAGCCCCCCTTTGCGTTATTTACTTAGCCAGTAATGATGATGATGATTGATAAAAATAAATAATCCCCTATTATCTTTCAGTTGGGGTGGCTGAGAAACTGGCGGAGAAATTGATGGCGGTGCTGTTTGAGGTGTGGCTACTGGCATGCGCCCGCTGCTTTCCCACGCCACCTTATTGGAAGACGTCAAGGGAGATGCTGGCCAACTGGAGACACCACCCTCCTGTCGTGGAGCAGTGGAGCAGAGTGGCTTGTGCCCTGACCTCCAGGTGAGAAAGGCAGCAGCTCAGCTTCATCTTAGTGGTTTAATGCTGGGAAAGCTTGTTGAGTGCTTTGACTAGATTTAAGATAGTGAGTTTGTCTAACCTGTTTTACTCTTGTGTCTCCAGGAAGGAGAAGCAAAGCTTATGAAGTGGGAAACTTCTTAGTGATTGTAATAACAACCGTAGAACAAATGATAAAACAAGTGTCCGTATTTTCTGCCGAGTGTCATCTCTACATTCCTGTCTCGCCCCTTCAATCCAGGCTCTTGCGCTTTACCCACGGACCGTCCTTCCCACCTTTTAAAGTTCCAGATGAAGACGCCAGCCTGATCCCTTTAGAGATGGACCACGACTGTGTGGCCCAGACGTGGTACCGCTTTCTCCACATGCTCAGGTGCATAAACCCTCATTTTTCTGGGGTTCTAACCTGAACAACAGATGTTCTTTCCCCATTAAACTAATGGACACTGATGATTTCTTTTCATATCTCCCACTCACCATAAGCTTTTATTTGTTTTTCCTTAATTGGTGAATTTGCTTATTTCTCCGTTTGTCTCTAGCAACCCGGTGGACCTGAGCAACCCTACGATAGTGAGCACCACTCCAAAATTCCAGGAACAGTTTCTCAACTCCAGCGGCTTGCCTCATGAAGTGGTGCTGCATCCCTGTTTGAAACAGCTGCCCCAGATTTTCTTCAGGGCCATGAGGGGCATCAGCTGCTTAGTGGATGCCTTCTTGGGTAAGAATGAAAAAAGAATAGCTCAGTCACGATGACCGAGCTATTGCTAAAACGTGCACTGAAAGTAATTTTATAGATTTTGATAGCAATGCCATGCATTCGTTTCTTGTAACCAGTTGTTATTCCGGGGCAGTACTCCTCAGTTAAGATCAGGATGGACGATGTCAGTCAATAACATTTGTTGAAACATTTGCATAGAAACATGTCGGTGTGATTTCTCCCTCTACACTGTAGGTGTCTCTGTTGAAAAGAGAGACGTACGGGAGAGGGTGTTCACTTTTTGTCCAGTGCTGCTCTCTCATGGTACAGACATCAGCTGATACATCATGTCATGCAATGGGTGGATTATGGAGAGCTGTACTCATTGGTGGTGATGATGCCATCAACTGGGTTTAGAATTGCTGCAGCAAAAATAATCCACTTCCAGACTTTCCGATTAACTTAAGATCATCAGGGAGGGGTCTCTTTGCGGCCGCCAAAAGTCAATCAAGATGGACGGATGTCAATTACCAATTACTGCTGATTCGTATCTAACATCATCTTGCATGTCTACGAATGACTCATCGATGATCACGTCACAGACTGTTGTCTCTCGCATAACATTAGAAACGGGAGGAAAATTTCTTGAAATGATTACATTTAACCATAATAAGTTGAAAAGTTGGGGCATGGAGATTTATTTAAAAAAAATAATCTTGTTTGCTGATCAAAAATCATTGTGCTATCTGCGTGTGAAGGGTAAGACTAACTCTAGCCCCGCAGCTCATTTTACCTTCCTGTCGACAGGTATATCACGTCCCAGAGCGGACAGTGCTCCGCCCACCCCAGTCAACAGAATGAGCATGTCTCCGCCCCCCTCCATCACCAACACCACACCCCCCCACAGCCGCAAGCAACGGCACACGGTGGTCAACAAGACCACAAGCAAGAGTTCAACTGTAAGTTCAAGCAAGTGTAGTAAAGTAAATAGTGAGTGCAGAGTTGGAACACGTTTAGATCTCTACTGTGTTGAGGTCGTATGTTGGTCTATCTCGTCCATCAGCAAAGTTACGGAAATTTCATCTCATTTGGTACAAATGTCCACCTGGAATGAACAGACTACATTTTGGTGGTCCCATTCTCTCGATGCCTAAGGAATGCCATGAGCAGATTCTTTTCAAATTTGGCACAAACGTCCGTTTGTATATTCACAAAGATATGGCCATGAATCTGATAGGAATGTTAAATTCGGTAAGGACGCCTTAAAGGCAGCGGCGATTAGTACACACAAATACAGACTTGCATGCACGCCGTACGGTAACGGCCATGTAAACACAGTAAAGCTCGGATCATAACACTCACAGAAGGGAGAGTAACTTCATTCTCTGATCAGGTAGACATTATCACACTGTTTGTATTTACATAGCAAATAGTTGCTTTATTAAGTTTTGAATTGGGATCTAATCTTTTCTGCGTGTCGACTGTTGGTTCCCTCAGTCTTGTTGTCAGCAGCCTAATCCGATATCCCTTTCCACCCTGCAGGGCAGCAGTAGTCAACCAACCAAAGCATCCCAGCAGCACCAACAACAGCAGCAGCAGCAGCAGCAGCAGCAACAAACGTCATCCTCCCCGACCCTGCTGTCCAGTCCCAATCAGAGCAGTTGGGAGACTCGGCCCTTGCCGGCCCCAGCGCGGCCGAAGGTCAACAGCATCCTCAATCTGTTCGGCCAGTGGCTTTTCGACGCCGCGCTGGTCCACTGTAAGCTCCACAGCGGCCTCAGCCGAGACCCCAGCATGACCGGTAAGACGTGAGGCGAGAGTGTATAGCGTTTCCTTTTGTGCATGGGCAGGTGGGTGTTCCGTTGCTGTTTATCAGTATGTCGTTCTTTTTGTGGAGTTGTCTGTGTTTTTGGTGTCTTGTTATTTTATTACCGTATGTCTCTGGGATATCCTTTCCCTTTTTTTTTTCTTTTTTCTTCTTCACCATTTTCTCTAAAACTTCTTTGTTCTTCGTGTGGGTGGAGGGCTTGGTTAGAAGTGGCCTGGTATGATATTTCCTACTGATTCATTTACATCTACCAACTATGGGCTAGAACTACAAAGAGACGATACTCATAAGCTCAGGACGTCATACAGCCATTTTATTCACAGCACATACAGTACTTAGTGTTTGAAAAGAAATCTGGCTCCTCATTGGCTCTATTTATTTTTGTCTTTTTGGTGTAGTGTCCTGCATGTGTCTACCATGTCTTATTAATGTTAAATAGTTGTAATGGGTCAAAAGTCATGTATTGAGGAGAACAAGAAGGAAAAAAAGAACACAATTCATGCTATGAATTGATCCCAACATATTGGCTCTGCTTTGATTTTGTGTCTCTCCACTATTTCTGTTATCTTGCAGCCTCTTTTATCCAAATTCTCCTTTCTTATAAATCTTGTAAGTAGGAACGGCAGCTTGTTTTCCCTCACTTGATTTGCGTTTCTTGACAAATATTACCGGCTTTTTTTTCATTTTTTTTTCTTCTTTTTTTTAAGTTGAGTTTCCTCATGATCATCGCCATTATCGCTTCTGTTCCCACTGCCTGTCATACATACAAGTCCACCAGAGTTTTTCTCTCAGCGTTTATCCAAAGGTGAAGGAATGAGTTTCACCAACTGACCACTTGTCTCGACCATAACGTTGCCAGTTTGTGACGACGCCACCCTGTTTTTCAGTTCTCCATTTTCTTTTCCTTTCACACTAACCCTTATTATTTCGGACTCCTCAAGTTCAGCATTAATGTTTGGTTCCTTTATGATTTTCTTTTTGTATTGTCGGTTGACTTGAGTTTTGATTTTATTGGTTTGGTGCCTCAATGCATGAAGTGGATGTTCTGTACCTTGAGTGACTGTCATATAAGTGTAACAGGGAGGGAGCCGACACAGGGACTTTGCTTTGTGGTCTTACAGCTGAACACATTTTATCAGCACGGCACTAAAGTAAAAGCACTAGTAATGGGTCGGACTTTGAATGCAAACTCTTTGTGTCAGAGTTCCCTTTTTGAATGCTTTTTTTGTATGATGTGTCTTCCTCTTGTTGTGATAGCGATTAAGTGTCTGCTTAATGGTGCTTTCCCCCCCCCCCCCAATCTAATTTAAGCTATGTTTCCTTTTTTTTTGTTGTGATGTGCATATAGTAGCTACATGTCTTTGTTTGCCTGTTTCTCATACATGCATGTATACTGGTGACCATGTTACAATTCAGGGTGCCTTTCATTCTCTGTCTCTTTGCACTCTCCGCAGCGATAGCCACTCAAGTAGGTCTGGAGCTGAGGAGGAAGGGCTCCCAAATGTCCACCGACTCCATGGTGTCCAACCCCATGTTCGACGCCAACGAGTTCCCGGAGAGCTACGAGGCGGGACGGGCCGAGGCCTGCGGGACTCTCTGCCGCATCTTCTGTAGCAAGAAAACTGGGGAGGATATTCTGCCTGTTTACCTGTCCAGGTAAAACAAATTCTGGTCCAATCTAACATCTGCCTAATTATGAGCGTGAGGATTTAAAACTGTTCCCCTTTCCTCGTTCTGCAGGTTCTACATGGTCCTGATTCAGGGTCTCCAGATCTCTGATTTTATCTGTCGGCCAGTTCTGGCTTCGATCATTCTCAACTCTTCCTCTCTCTTCTGCACTGACCTGAAGGGCATCAATGTGGTGGTGCCATACTTCATAGCTGCGCTGGAGACTATTGTACCAGACAGGTCAGACTGGTTTTGGGTTGGTTCCTGTGTAATTGGCCTCTTTTGTTTACTGAGGATAACATTCTCAGACCATTATAATTTCTTTGGTGAGATTTCTCTTCAGAGGTTTTGAGAAAGTTGCCTTGATTGAGTATTTGTTTGACTCAACAGGGAGCTGTCCAAATTCAAGATGTATGTAAATCCTACCGACCTGAGGCGAGCCTCGATCAACATCCTGCTCGCCATGCTGCCACTGCCGCACCATTTTGGCAACATCAAATCAGAGGTTTCATTTTATTCATTTAAAAACATTCTCTGCCACTTGAAGATCCAATCGTTTGGTTCTTCACCGGGTTGATGTTGCGCTTTAGGTTCTGTTGGAAGGAAAGTTCAACGAGGAGGACGGATGGCCTCATGACCAGC
This sequence comes from Cyclopterus lumpus, assembly GCF_009769545.1. Taxonomy (NCBI): domain Eukaryota; kingdom Metazoa; phylum Chordata; class Actinopteri; order Perciformes; family Cyclopteridae; genus Cyclopterus; species Cyclopterus lumpus. Next base: position 4,751,819 of record NC_046972.1, read on the forward strand.
CCGTGTCTTTCCTTTCACTGAGGCTACGTCTCGTCAATGTCCTCATCGGAGCACTTCAGACTGAGACTGACCCCACCAACACACAGCTCATTCTGGGTATCTACTGACTTGTTTTTATTTTCCTCTCCATTCGTGTCATTCCATGCATTGTCTAATTATTGGCTGCCCCTCCCCTCTCAGGTGCGATGCTAAATATTGTTCAAGACTCGGCGCTGCTGGAGTCCATAGGTGCACAGACCGAAACAGTAAGGCTCAGATCACGGCCGTTATCCACTTAATATGAACGTTGCAAGGCTAGAAGCAGTGTGATGGACTGGACATCAAGATCACTGTTTTTGTGTGTTTGTATGGTCGTAGGGGAGCATAGACGGGAGCCACATGAGCGTGAGGAGTCAGAGTCACAGCCGCACCAACAGCGGCATTAGTTTCACTAGCGCGGGGAGCACGGAGGCCACCAGCCCGGAATCCGAGCGTCCCGTCCAGGCCCTGCTTCGAGACTACGGTAAGACGCACGGCTGCTCCGCGTAAACTAGTGTCCTCGAGCTGGTGGAACGTAACACAGGGGTGGCTGCTTCCGTCAGAGCCTGCATACTTCCAGCTCGCTACAACATTACGTCTTGCTGCTCAAAGCACGTAACTTGTTTAATTAACACATTTGTTCTTCATAGCTAACGTGGTTAAAGTGGTATGCAGAGTTAAGAAGCGTTGGGTAAAATGCCTTTGTGGGTGACGCCGACGTTATTTGCTGTGATGCTGTGCTGTTGTGAAAGTTTGAAGCGCCTTGACTGAGTGCCTCATCAAAAGCATTTAAAAGAGTCTTTCTTTTCCTCGGTAGGGCTGAGCGATGTTGGGCTAAATTATGGTGTTGGACTTTGTGATTTCTATTTTTAGAATAATGGCCGCTCTCCTTTATGTTTGCCTAAACACTGTGGGTGACTTTGTCCAGCAGGAAATGGGAGTGTATGGGGTGGAGATGTTCCGCATTGTTCCTAGTTACAATGTGTAGTGAGGCTCTGGACTGGACAGGAAAAACAAGACTTGAGAGTGGGGCAGGGATCTGGAGACGGTTGTTTCATAACTCGGCATGCTCATCATTTTAATTGGAGGTACATTGAGTTGCCCGATAACTCTTTATATGGAAAATGGTTAGTGATTGAAACACAAAAAACATGGGAAGACAAAACATATCAAAGTTCCCCGTAACGTATTTTTTAGACTTTCATCAGATTGACCTAGTTATTAATATATTAAGTCAGTTTGTCCATGAAGTTTTATTTTCTTTCAAAGTCAGAACTTGATGGCTCAGCCCTTCCCCTCAGCAGGACGCCCTCTATCTATATTCCAGTCTACACTGTGTGCTGTACTGATTTCAAACTCTTATTTCAATGCATGTTTTCAATATCTAATAACGGGGCATGCAGGACATTTTGCCTGTTTCCCCCTCGATACCTCAGCTGCATTGCCTGACTCTTGCTTTGCTCCACTCTCTGTGGTGTTTTGGTATTTGGGTGTGTTATATGGTCTAGCTCTTCCAGATACGGCGGCGGGCCTGCTGGTGCGCAGCATCCACCTGGTCACTCAGAGGCTCAACTCCCAGTGGAGGCAAGACATGAGCATCTCACTGGCTGCCCTGGAGCTGCTGGCTGGGCTCGCCAAGGTAAAGGTACAACGTCCAAACTATTCACCACAGAGTGTAACTCAGTGTGACAGTCTACCACCATCACTAGTCTGGTCCCAGTTACGTGCCCTCACAGAGAGCAAAACGGATGGTGCTTTCAAGGTGGTTCAAGTCAGAAAGTTCATCTCAAGGGAGTTGCCCTCAAACTGTCAACACAGTACCACAAAGTACCAGAATGAGAGACGTTTCTGGATACGGCCTGCAATTTTTCTGCCTGCCGCGCCCCTTAGTTTAGTAATGGTAGAGTTTTTAAAATGGACAGTATTTGGCTATAAAATGTAAATATCTGGACAAGAGTGCAGAGGGGTGGTGAGAGAAGAGACTAATGGGACATTGATGTTACTAGTTCTAACAACACTGGTCCTATAATCACTAATATTAAAATGTGCCGTTTTAGTAAACCAAGCACACGCGCACAAAAGCCCACAACATTTCTTTTCACAAGTGCATTAAAATGAAGAACTAATGCATGTCCCTGTGCCGTTTTGTATACATGTCCTCACCAGGTAAAAGTGGGAGTGGACTCTTCAGACCGTAAACGTGCCGTCAGCTCGATATGCGGGTACATCGTGTACCAATGTAGCCGTCCAGCTCCCCTTCAGTCCCGAGACCTCCACTCCATGATTGTAGCCGCCTTCCAGTTTCTGTGTGTGTGGCTCACAGAGCACCCCGACATGCTGGATGAGAAGGTACGTTCGAAAATGATACATAAAACTGGATAGCTTCCACTTCTATGTAGACGCCTCAAGATTCGTCCCCTTTTTGTTCTTTTCTGGATCAGGATTGTTTGGTGGAGGTGTTGGAGATCGTGGAGCTGGGAATCTCTGGCAGCAAGTCCCGACAGGAGCTGGAGGTGCGACACAAAGGGGAGAAGGAGCACAACCCAGCTTCAATGAGGGTGAAGGACGCTGCCGAGGCCACTTTGTCCTGGTGAGATTCTGCACAGTTTCAATCCAAAACCAGTTTGTTAATGTAGTCAATGTGACAAGCGGTTAGTGTGCTCTTTTATTTGTCTTGTTTAAACTACCTCTGCTCTCATGTACGTGTCCTGGGTCGTCTTTTGAGGGGGGGAGGCTGACATTTACATTTCATATTTGTTGGTGTCTGATCTGTGAGTGGCTTCTCCTTCTGCATACACAGACAAATACCAAACGGCTCCTCCTTATCTGCGAGCGTAGACGCTGATCTTGATTAGCACCGATGGCCGTTGACGAGCTGACAAACAAATATCCATTGTTGGAAAAGCGCGACAGTGCTGCTAATGTTGCTTTGAATGCTGAACATCCTGCAAACTGACATGAGGGCAGAACTGCACCCAACCCACAATAACTAAAGAAAATACATAGCACAGTGAAATCATAGCGATCTTAAGAACATAGCTGCAAGTTTCATTTCTGGATATACATTTTTTTCTTCTTTTCAACAATATAATGAAATTACTCAGAAAATAATTTGATAACTTTGTATTTTGTATGTTTTAGTGATTGTACTAAATTATGCATGTGTTCTACTTGTTTCCTGCTGATACAGTGACCTAGTTTCCCCCGCTTTCCTGCTGAACCTCCACACAGCACACAACTAAAATGTGCAGTACCTATTGACCTAGTTTGCTTTGGTGTTCTCCAGTATCATGCAGGTGTTGGGGGCCTTCCCGTCCCCGAGCGGACCCGCCTCCACCTGCAGCCTGCTGAATGAAGACACCCTGATCCGCTACGCCCGACTCAGCGCCACAGGAGCCAGCAACTTCCGCTACTTCGTCCTGGACAACTCGGTCATCCTCGCCATGCTGGAGCAACCTCTCGGCAACGAACAGAGTCAGTAGCTTACCATCCGCCCTTTGGGGGCGTAACACCACTTTACTGACTGCACGAGTAGCGACTGTATCGCCTGTCGTGTTCCGAGCGCTGGTTAAGTAAAATGCCGTTCGTGTTTCTCCATAAAGACCCCAGTCCATCAGTGACGGTTTTGATCCGAGGGACGGCTGGCAGACACGCCTGGACCATGCAGCTCTTTCACCAACCCAGAGGAGCTCGGGCCAATCAGAGGGTGAGATCACACCGTGGTTCACTGCACCAAAGTGGGGGGGGAAACAACAACAACAACAACCCCAACGCTAAACCATTGGTCCTTTTAGAAATGCTCGAGTTTTGGTTTTTGTCAAAACGTTCACGTCCGTTTCACTGATGACGTCTCTCTGTGTGTGTGTGTGTGTGTGTGTGTCCTTGTCCTTTTACAGCAGGTGTTTGTTCCCGAGGGCCGTCCGACCCCCAACAATGGTGTGGGTATCAAGTACAGCGTCAAGCAGAGGCCCTTCCCGGAAGAAGTGGATAAGATACCGCTCGTCAAAGCTGACGTCAGTATTCCTGACTTGGATGACATCGTCAGTAAAGAGGTGAGATTTGCTTCCCGTCATTGGTCTTGTGTCCTCGTTATGACTAATAATTTCATTATTTTACTTTGGGCACAAGCTGAACCAAGAGTATGCTGTCATGGCCAAACTGGAGCCTGCAGTAAATGAATCGCTCATACTGTTTGTCATCGTGCAACACTCAGGTGGGTTGTATGGGCTGGCCGGAGGATTCCAGAGTGACAAGTACAGTGATGAGTTATTTCCCACACGTGAGTTGTTGGACAGATGAAATTCCACTTGGGTGTCTTTTGGAATATCGTGATCCAATCATCTGGTTTGGTGGAAAACCTATGAGGGTCTCTGATCGTGTGCAGTTTCTCAATCCAGTACATTACCAGTGCATTAAGTTATAGCTTTTTACCCCTAAAAAAGCCCCCATGGTCTAAAAATTGAGTTGAATCAGTGCCTCTCTGACACAGTGTGAAGAAAGTGAACATCTAAACTCTTCAACTTTCTGGAGCCGTTGAGCTGGATTGGAATTGTACAGGTTTAGCTAATAATGTGGTGACCAGCAATCAGCTTTGGGAGGTGACTGCTGGACTTGGTCTTTGTGGGTTCATGGTGAATTCATACAATCGAGTGACGTTTATCAGCCGCAGCCACTTTAAAAATGGCCCCATCCTCTTCTTCCTCTTCTTCTTCTTCAGCTGGAACTTCAGCACGACAGGCTTCGTATTCTGATGACCAAGCAGATCGAGTATGAGAACGCCTTGGAGCGGCACAGCGAGGAAATCTGGAAGTCCAAGCCTTACCCCGACCCACAGACGGACTGCAAACCGCCTCCACCCTCAAAGGAGTTCCAGACGGCGCGCCTCTTCCTCTCACACTTCGGCTTTCTGTCTCTGGAGGCGCTCAAGGTTGGTCAACACCATTTGTGAGATCCCGGCTGATGAGAAATTCTCTTGGATCTAAGCTGCACAAAAACAAACATTATCTGCCTACTATCTTTTTTTTATTTGTTTTTTTAATATGCTTAATTTAGAAGCATGTCTATTCATTTGTTATTGATAGGAGCCCAACAACAGTCGTCTACCTCCTCATCTGATTGGCCTGGAGTCATCGTTGCCAGGGTTTTTTGATGACATCAGCTACCTGGACCTGCTTCCCTGCCGACCCTTTGACACCGTCTTTGTTTTCTATGTGAGGGCTGGACAGAAAAGCAGCCCCGAGGTGAGGGAGTTCAGATTCTGTACAAATAGGCAGAATATTTTCAAACCATTGACACATGCACCTTGTATTTAATTAGAAATAGAATGAAATGGCTTTACCTGTAAAACTTACAGATGTTTGACCTCTATGTTTATTTCGCTGTGATCAGATCCTGAGAAATGTGGAGTCATCATCCAGTGTCCAGCCCCACTTTCTGGAGTTCCTGCTGTCCTTGGGCTGGCCTGTGGACGTGGGACGCCACCCGGGGTGGACCGGCCACCTGGATACCAGCTGGTCCCTCAACTCCTGCTCCGACGGCGACGAAACGCAGCAAACCGGTAAGTTCTAAGCTAACTATGGCTTTAGCTGTGAGGAAGACCATCGGGAGGATGCACGTCATGGCATGTCTTATTTTTATCTGCATGTGATTATTAAGTTAATGTTTGAGCCAAAGCTTTTCATATCGGTGTGTCATCCAAAGAATTATGACATAAAAAAGAAAAGAGCAAATCTAATAGCACTCTCATGGAAAAATGTAAATGGCTAACTGTTGGTCAATTGCTTAACTCTGTATGATCCTTCGAAAACAAAAAAAGCTATTCTTTTAATATAAAAACACAAGCTATTTCTAAAAGGTATGGGGTCCTTTTATTTACCATCTAGAGATGATTGACAGGAGCATACCTTTGCTTTATGTTGACTTCATGGTGGGATGAAAGTGGACTTAAAAAGAAAATGTTTTATGTAATTCAATATATGTTAATTATTTATTTATTAGATTCTCTCTTTTTTTCTGTTAAATTATATATTTTTCTGCATTTAGTTTTTTTCTTTGTTTGTATACTAATATTGTTTCTTGAAAATCTAACAAATAAATAAAAAGTCAATGTTGAACCTTTTTTCCCGCGGTAGAGGACGCAGCTACTCCTGAGGACACAGGAGGCTCCGTGTTCAACGGGGAGAAGAAAGTGTTGTACTACGCCGACGCTCTGACGGAGATCGCCTTCGTTGTTCCATCCTTAACAGAACATTCTGGTCAGTATCTACGACGTTTAGTGTGACTCCGTCGATTCTGCATACGACGAATAAACCCAGTGAGGGATTCTGGGTTGACGGAGCTGTTGCTTGTTGCTTCCCAGAGGAGTCATCGGTGCACAGTGACTCCACAGTGGAGGCAGACACCAACGCAGACCTCATGCCTGCTTCACTCAAACAACCCAATCTCACCCTGGAGCTGTTCCCCAACCACTCTGAAAACCTGGAGTCTGCCAAAAAGGTAACGTTTTGGCTCACGTCCGTGTATCTGACGTGTACGCTGACGCCGCTGATTAGGATTTCTCATTGTTTCGTTTGTGTTCCGCTTGTGTTGTGCTATTTCTGCAGCTGAGTCCTTTGGTGAAGACAAAGAGGTCGTCGACTGGGAAGTCTTTCCCACCTCTGGGTCCTGAAACAAAGGTGTTTGTGGTCTGGGTGGAGCGATTTGACGATATCGGTAGGCACACACTTAATTCCATCTCTTTTTCTAGCGCTTTCTCTCGTGCTGTCAGTAAGTTACTCCACACAAACTCTGACCTTTTTTTAAAAGGTAGCTGTAAAACAATTATGTTTGTTGTTGTTTTAGAGCACTTCCCCTTGTCTGATCTGTTGGCGGAAACCAGCACAGGCTTGGAAGCCAGCATGAGCAACAGCACTTCCTGCAGGTATTCAGAAGTTTACTTCTTAAAGCACTCTTGTTTGCTGCCAGTATGGAGAGCAGTGTGAATGGTTTTTTATCAAGTGCAAAAATGAAGAGAAAAGAAAAGTGTACACATACACACACACACACACACACACACACACACAGTGCAAAACAGGAAGTACAACATGGTGGGCAAAAAGTAGGCAGAGACACGGAGCTCTGGCAGAGCAGTGACGGTGGTTACGAGCAGGACTGTGGCTGGAGGGAGGCTTGTGGTCAGTGGCTTGTATTTAACCAAATTAACCATGCCTTGTTGTCTGGAGAGTGTGCGGTCTGATCTGATAACATGACAACAGTTCATTTAATTAGCGGCCGGGGAATCCTTCAAAGGACATTTGGCATTTGTGAAGATAAATTAGGTTCTTTCCTACTTCCAAAGCATACAAAGAAGCTGGTATATTGTGTTTTGTATGTGCGCCCCTGTTTGTCATACAAAGATGATATTGCATATTAATTTGTTGTTGTAGTTTGTTTCCAATCAACCTTCATCACGCCCTCCGTGTTTTTCCTGAATTGTTGCCACTGCAGGTCAGGGTTACTAGAGAAGGACGTGCCTCTGATCTTCATCCACCCCCTGAAGACGGGGCTCTTCAGGATCCGGCTGCATGGAGCCATGGGCAAATTTGGCATGGTGATTCCCCTGGTGGACGGCATGGTGGTCAGCCGCAGAGCACTAGGTAATGGCTCCTATGGCTCTCTCTTTCTTCATCCCTCCCTAGCATGTCACTGTTTAGCTGTACAATAAAAGAAATGCATGCAAGTATTTACAGTATCTCTCCGGTGAAGAAAAGCTCTCTGTGCATGCAATGCCACTCTTGGCAAGCAGGTGTCATAGTTTCAAGCTATGTTAAAATGTTGACTTTTCAAATCATAATGTACAAGATAAAATAAAAATGTATAATTACATATATATATATATATATATATAGCTTCATTTAGTCAAAGTATTTTCCCTTATTTAGTGCTGTGGCTCGTCAACTGTGAAACGATTCATCCACACCACTTTGTGCACAGTCTTAAAAAACTCAAACACCCCCTTCCCCCCCCCACAGGGTTTCTCGTGCGCCAAACGGTCATCAACGTGTGCCGACGGAAGCGCCTGGAAAGTGACTTGTACAACCCGCCTCACGTGAGGCGGAAGCAGAAGATAACGGAGATCGTCCAGCGCTACCGCAACAAGCAACTGGAGCCCGAGTTTTACACCTCGCTCTTCCACGAGGTGGGGGAGGGAAAGCCTCACCTCTAACCCCCCCAACCCCCGCCATGTCCTGTCCTAACACTGGCTCACACACACACACACACACACACACACTGTACACACACACAGAATCTTTATATTTATACTGTACTGTTTTGTTATTTATATGAATACATATATCAACACTGTCTGCCTTTGACTCCGAGAGCAAAGTGTCAAAACCACGCCGAGGTGGAATGCGCTGCATTTCTGTGTCGCAGCCTCTCGCTGAAGTTTCCAGCGGCCGAAGTTCAGCGGTGACTGTCTCTCTTCATTTAAGGTTCACGCTTCGTGTTTGTCATTAACTGCAATACAATAGTTACACTGTTGGCCTTTCTGAAATTGTAAAAAACTTGTCCTTTTAAGCCCCTGTTATACAAGTGGATGGTTTGGTAATACAAATGTGTACTAAATCCAGATCTGCATATCTGTTTATGTTTTTTTTTAAAAAACCAAACAGATTTTCGGAGTCGGATTTTTGCCCCCGTTTTTACAAAGATACTAATCATCCACTGCTAAAGTCTTCCTTCCTCCCGCGTGTGAAACACACACATTCGGCCATCGCAGCAGCTGACTGAGTACTTTCTATACATTTTTATTTTCCAGATGGTTTCTGGGACTCCTACGTTGTTTTACTGTATGCGGGGGGGGGGGGTCATTTATTGAACCTGCGCTCGTCTCCTTTGCCTGCCTGCGTGTGCGTGTGCGTGTGCATGTGCGTGTGCGTGTGTGTGTGTGGTCAAATCATTTACACTACAAGGTGTGACCGCTAAAAAAATAAGATTAAAAAACGGCATTTAAAGATCGGGGAACTTCCTCGAGACTACAACTGGTTTACTCTTTAACGCTTGGTAACATTTGAGTTTACTGATAATGAGTCGCCACAGAGCTCCTGCAGTTTGCACTTGACGTTTGGAGGGCTGATATGAAGTGACCGCAAGAGAAATTTTTAGGTTTGAAAGAAGATATGTAACTTGTCAGAAATACTCAGTTTGGATAACAGAAATTAAACCTTTCTTTTTGTTCTTATTTTCCTCACAATTTGTCTCACTTTTGTTTACTCACTGTACATCTGGTTTCGCACCTGTAACAATGTGAATTTATTCATCACAGCGGATGAAAACAGGGCAAACACCTCTAGTTTCTTAGTTCTATTGGAGAAGTCTTAATGCACTGAGCACGTTTTCTGTTCCTTTTCTATTCCCTTTGGTTCCCGTACATGTCTTCTTTTACTCTGGTGCAGCCCCCCTGCTGAAGGACGACTTTTTTCTTGCGGACAATGAATGAAGGAAGAGGCACCGTGGAGTTGTTGTTTTTTAACCTATCATGTCTAATAGTGACTCACTTTTTATGACAGTGCTTTGTGCACATGCCTTTTTTTTTGGGAAGAAAAAAGTAAATTTGAATATGCTTCAAAAACTACATACAATCAGTCATAACTTGTATTCTATGTTACTCCTCTGATGTTTGATCATATTTAAAGAATTACCATGTACAGAAGCGGAGGATGATATGTAAATATATGATAGTGTAAGGCATTTACAAGTTGTCTGTTGCATTCCTCATCCATGAGACAGCGAGAAAAGGTGTGTGTGTGTGCGCGCGTGTGTATGCAAGCAATTTATGTGTGGGAGCATCACAATGGGTGTTGAATGTAACATGCATCAATTAAAACTATTATTGACATTTTAATGCTTTCCCATTCCTGATGTTTTGATTTTTTTTGTTCACAGGATGGATCTCGGTTACTTTGTATTAGTTAGGAACCCGAATAACGCTTGAATAAATACGTTTTTTAAAAAGTAAACGTTTTCACTTATTGTTATGAATGTTTGCGCCACGTGCATAATGTGGCTTTAACGGTGTTCATACAAGGTGCGCCTCCATGCCCTGAAGCTGTCATGAAATATGAACGTGCTGTAACAGAAGTATTGGTACTCGGTTTACTACAGGTCTTTGATGTAGCCGAAGTATAACAGTCTTTGCTTTTGCGCATTGTACCCTGTTTGTTTACTGTATGCACCAACAGTTTTACACAAAATTGGTTTGAATTGAACAACCATCCATGATCGAGACGACAATCTTCGGATTTCCGAGGCACATAAGTCGACTCGACATGCAGCAGTCGCGCGAGACAGAAGCCCTGAGATACATTAAATGGGCACGTGACTCGAAGGGACCCGCGTTAAAAAAAAATGGATGTATTAGTCAAAATGAGCAACTCGTTGCTGCTATGACAAATTACAAATGAAGATGGTTTATATTATATTTTTTAGACCTGACCGTCCGTTAAAGAGAGCTGTTTATCGCAGTACTGGTGCTTGTTGCGCCACTATCCACCAGAGGGCGCCCTCCTCTCAAATGACCTGCTAACGCTCGCTACAGGTGCTGCCGTAACTGGTAGGGACCCTAAACATTTAGCTTAACTTACTCGATAAACATGATTATTATTATTTATTTTACTGTGTAATAGCGTTAAAGGTTGTGACCCTCATTCCAAAGACGTGCTTTGAGAAAAACAAACAACCGTTAGACCTTTATGTCTGTTTTTAGTTGCTAGCATATTTTTGCATTTGGCTAAGAGGAAGTAGCTATTTCCAATTAGCCTCATTTGGAATTCAAAAGGGCAATAATTAGGACAATATAGTGACTGAGAATTTATTTTATAAACTATGAATTACTGTTTCATCATGTTTAAAAATATATAAAGCTATATATGTACAACCTACTAACTGTAGGCGTATTAGACACCTCTTTAGTAAACAGGCTGAATTAATTGAGTGCAACTGCCATTTAAAAAAAATGTTTAGTGTCGGTTAGTTAATGGGTTTACCTAATTAACTAATTAATTTATTCTGATTTGTATTATTGCGTAAACAGATTGACACAGTAGGCTAATTTAATCTCGTGTTAAGCCTCAATGGCCACCGTTACAGATGTTCCTGTGGTGTTTGTTTTTGTGTGCTCACTGCAGAAGTGAGCTGCGGTAGCCCCTGGTGCGTGTGCGTGCGCGTGCGTGTAAGTGTGTGTGTCTACGGTACTGAGTCCCTCCCCTCCTCTCTCCTCCTCCCTCGCAGTCTCCCCAATCTGAACCGATCTCCTGTCGCCTCGCTCGCTCCCAGCTGGTGTTGCGACCACACAGCCAGAGGCTCTCCGCTCGTCGTTTGGTACTTTTGGGGTTGCAACTTTTATCTTCAACGCGCGCGCGTGGTGCGTTGTGTTGAGTTGCAGCTCGCGAGGTCGTTTTTTGTTGTTGTTGTTGTTGTTGCGTGGAAACTTGCTGCTGCGAGATGGACTGAAGCGACACAACACTGCAAAGTGTGGCTCCTCGTAACGGGGAGAGTGTTTCTGTCTTCCCACCATGGACGAGGACGACGGGCATCACGAGAACGGCGTCCACGCCACCAAGGACTCGGACCGGCAGCAGCGGCTGCGGCTCTGCGTTTTAAACGAAATACTGAACACAGAGAGGGATTATGTGCGGACACTGCTCTTCCTCCAGTCGGTAAGTTTTGACATCGCCTCCTCACGTTGTGTTGCGTTCACGTTCCTCTTTCTCATAAAAACAACCAAAATACAGCACAGCATCCTCGTCCACAAATCGTCCCGTCTGTCTTTCTTTTTAAGCAAGTGCGCGCGCTGTGTTGGGGCCGCTGGTGACGTTTTAAGAGATGACAGGCTGCACTCTTCAATTCGGCGTACACACAAGATGAAACGAATCAACTTGAATGTCTCCCCCCCCCCCCATCCTCAGCTGTAGCTCACGGGCATGTCGATAAACCACGCAGCAATTCATCTTGGTTTCGGCGTGACGTTCTGTACACACGCGTCGCTCCGGGTTGGATCCTAACTTTTTGACGCCACGTTATTGCTATATATATATTTTGATTGTGTTTTGTTAATCTTTTTTCTTCACACGGACTTTAATTGACAGTTTTATTCTGAGGTCGCAGCCTGCTGGATAGCCGTAGCTGTGTCTAACTGGCTGCAATCGTTAAGCTCTCAATGAAAATATGAATGTTATGCGAGGAACACATTCCTGGGAAGATGCAATTTATGCATGGGCTTTGGGGGGAGGAGGCAGTGGGCATCATCATTCACACCTCTCCATTGTGTGTTAACAGCACAGGTTCAAGATAATCAAAGAAGAGCTCAATCCACACTGGCTCTGCAAAGAAATAGATATTCATGAGCATTTAACAACACCACCACACCTCATTTTCCTGACTGAGATGGGAAACCATCTCCACTCACTCACTGAACTGTCCGGTCATGTTACACGCTCCTCTCGGCTACCAGCACAGCGCGAGTGTAGATCACTCTCACCTGCAGGAAGCTATTTGCCACATTTGTCAATTTATTTTTCGTCTCTCTTTCCTCCTCGCCTTGTCATCCGTGGTACTTGCATAGCGCAGGTGACTTCTGCGTCCAGCTGTTGCAAAGTCAGCGTGGTTTGCTGACTTTATTGTTGTGCTTTATTGCTGCATGTAAGGAAATCCCCCTATTTTGTCGCAACAATGTCAAAGGTCATGGGGGTCGGCTACAAAACACTACCCTCCGGCTGGTCGGGATTCAGCTCCTCTTACTCGCTTTGCCAACCGCGGCCAACTCGGAAAGGATTATTTGTGAACTTGCTGTTTCTTCACGAACATGCAACTGATGCCGTTTCATTCTCAAATTTCAACATCTGGCAAGGGTTTGTCGAACACAGCCGTGGTTCCCTCTTTGTCTGGGTCATGCGTTAAGGAACTTCCTCAACGCTCTCGAAATAGTTCTGTTCGCCGCCACTCGCGGTTCACAGTCGCAGAGATCCAGTACTATCATGCAGAACATGCACACACACACACACACACACACACACACACACACACACACACACACACACACACACACACACACACACACACACACACACACACACACACACACACACAGGCACATCATGTAGCCACGAGTTGTTGATGATGGACTCGGGTTTCTAAACCATTTTGGGGGGGGCAGCCTCTGTGTATGACACTGCTTCCTTTCTCAGTTCTGCAAAAAGCAGCCGAGGCTTATCTTCTGTTACAAGACAGAGAAGGCAGCACAAGGGAAATGCTTTGACCTCGCCACCCCCAAACCCAAACCCAGTTCCGACATAATGATAACGACAATTCCCCAATGATTTATCGGAGAGGTCTCGGAGCCCCCCCCCCCCCCCACCCACCCCCTCCCCTCTGAACATCTGAAAGCTGTCAGTGCCCTCCACTGCTGGCAGTTGGCATGTCTTGAGTTAAGCCTTACGGTTTGCTGCCAGAGGGCTTGAGAGGAACTCTGTTATCACCTGTGTCTTTTGTAAAGAATGCTCTTTTATACACACACACAACACCGTGGTCACACGTGAGTGTCAAAATCCCTTGTTATGATGAGGCCATAGGGTTTTATTTTTGTCTGGATTTGTGCACATTCGCTGTTTGATAATAAACTTTCCGTCAAACAAGATGCAATTAATCCCTAGATTTGGTAGAAATAATTGGTAGATTATTTTTGTTATGGTCTCCTTAACACGTGTCTTTGTAGGCTGCACACAATTGCCCTCATTACAAGTCTTCTTCACATATGGGCTCATACTGTGCAAACAAGCCTGGCTGCCAGAGCACGCTACTCCATATCAATGTACCCTATATGAGATGGTATATGTTGTGCACTGAGACCATTCCAAAACCCACTGAATCTCCATATGGAGGATTTTTCCATTTCCAAGCTTAGATTGCTTCGGGAGTACACAGATTCTCTGCAAATCCCTCCCCGTCCAGGGTCCAGCTGAGCCTGCTCTCCTTCCCCTCCGCGGGAGGCCAGGCTTTGTCACCATGCAGCCTACTGTTGGTGTTGATAAGGGAAGTCTGTCTGGGGGAGCTTGGAACACATGGTTTCAATAAAGATATGTGAGTGGTTCAGGGTTGCATAGTCCCTCTGTGTAAAGAGGCGAGAGCAGTGATGGGGGGTGGTGGGGGGGATTGAGAGTGGTCATTTGTGTTTTCCAAGACTTATTTTCTGATCATGGGTGAGGTTTTTGCCCGCCTCAATTTCGGTTAGATGGCTCCCTAAATCTCCCAGAATGCCGTTTCACAGCTCACAGAGAATGATCGGTATGCTGATGCACCTTCTGGGAGTCATACGAGCACACGGGGAAACGCAAGAGGTTGCAACATCTGCTGATGCATGTTGGGTGTCAGTGCAGTGACATCACGGCGCAGATCCCCCCCCCCCCATAGCTTCTTTTGTTATCTTTTTCCACCTGACAGTTTTGTTTCCCCTCAGTCTCTTAGGGGTTCCCCCCACATGTCCTCAATGGAAACTGATCAGTGGCAGTAATACCCGCCGTTGCCTTATCACAGATTTTTTTCCACTCTCTTTTGTGCTCTTCCATCAACCTCTTGGATCTTTAGCCCCCCCCCCCCGCCCCTACAGAATCACTTCCCAATTGCAAACGATGCACAAAAGAGATGGTTATCCGGCTGCTATCCCAGCCGTTTCGGCATGTCACTCAGCCGCTGGCAATTACCAGAGCCAACGAGCTCGTCCAACGTGCTGGGAGGCAAGGATGTAGGAGGCGGTGGGAAGGGAAGAGGTGAGAAGGGGGCTAGGGGGGTGTGGAAAGAGGGATTAGAGGATGCATTTTGCTTGCCGCTATCATCGCGGATCTCCAAACCTATCGCTTCTTTGAGGCCGCAAGCCGAATCCCTTTTTCAATTCAAAGTGTTATGGTGATAACTGCCCCCCCCCCCCCGTTTGTGTCCGAATCGATCATTACTTACCGCCATAGATCAGTGGGGATTTCTTTCAGGGCTGCGCTTTGTTGATTCAAGCAACTGGATTTTCCCCGGTCATAATCCACCAAATTGTGGGCTATACCTACGAATACGGTCAGTGGCGAGAGGGATTTCCCTTCCAAAGCCATACAAATGGGGGGGTTCCCATTTTGAAAACAGCTTTCTCTTCTGTTTTTTCACCACACTGACCCATGTCTTAGTGAATCCTGTCCAGTTAGGACAACAGTGGGATCGCGTGGCCAATAAGTCCGTCAGCGTTCCACCTTCCCCTCTTGATTCGGAGAAGTGTGAGACTCAGACTAGGGGCCGACCAGGAAGGTCGCATCAGTGCCACGGGATAATAGGAAACATCTGGAAATCCTGCCCCGTTTGACCCTTGCTTCAGGGCCACACACACGCGATATTATGCAGCCTGATACAAACGCTTGTTAGGTGTTTTGGGCTGTGTGTGTGAGTGTGTGTGCGCCTACGCTATTAAAGCTGAAACACCCTCTTTCTCCTTTGCTGTTGTTGACTTTTCAGCTCGCTGAGCAAACAGGACGGACGCACATCGTCCGACCGGTGCCCAAAAAAACAGACACGTAGGAAGCCAGCCTTGAGCTTCCTCTCCAAACTTGAGCCTGCGTCTACCTCTTTTCCTCTTTTTTTTGTGTGTTGTTTTTCCTCCACGCCATCTCTCCAGCCCTCCCCATTTGGTGGGAAAGACCAGCCTGAAGTTTCTCTAGGCTAGGGGGGGTATAAATAGCTTCAGATTCCATCTCTCATCTTTGCCACAACGCCAGCGGTTTCAGTTCGCTGCAACCTCAGCCCAGCTGAAGTCATAAAAACACATATATATCATACATCACATATATAGCAAGAGTGAAGCCTGTGCAGTCCTGACAGCAGGTAGAGCAGTTACTGTGGCAGGCTGCTTTGTTCTATTAATACAGGGCTTTATACTCTAGTCTCATGGTGGATCTGAAACTCGCACATTAATTGCACCTTTTTTTTTTTTAAATGCAGAAGGTGGTATTGGGAGGAGGGGGACTGATATGTACAAGAGAGAGAACTAAACGTTTTGGATTAATAATGCCCCATGTTATCTACCGGCTTTGGATTTTCTTTGGGGCTCGGTAGAGTTCAAAACAACATACTCGCCCTGTAGGCCGTCTGTTTCGAAGACGTTCGCACACAAGCACAACCATAAGCTGAGGTCAATGCACACACCGCCATTTTAATGTGCCACTGCGCATCCCTCCCCCTCCCTCCACATAATCGGTACCGTGCAGTGCCGCTTTTGCCAGACTCACTCATTAAAATGCAGCGTGTTACATAAACGGGAGTGGTGTGTGTGTCTGGGGGGGGGGGGTTAATGCCAGTTTCAAACTTAATCTGTGACTTTTCTTTATGTCATGTGCGCTGATAAGCCATTTCTTTGAGGCATTAGACTGCAGCAGGAATTTTAAGAATTCAAGTTAACAAGTCTAAACCACTGTAACACCCTGAGGCGTGATGTGAAAATAACATTCCCTCCGAAAGAGATGTTTTCAGAGTCTTACAGATCCGAATTGGAGAAAAGTAATTCCACATGATCAATTGTGAATGTTGACTTCGCCGTCCTTTTGGGATGGAAAGGTATCTAATGGATGAAGTGTGTCCCTCTGAGTAGTTCTCTGTGTGGAGGCGAGAAACGTCACCAAGGTACATCAGGTTAACATTGAGGGATTATTTTCTTTTTTTAATGACCGTAGGAAACGCCAAAAAAGAGCTGCCGCCACTGCGGATGTGAAGAGCTCTGTGAAGCGCTTGTCAACAGGCTGATATGCGATACACCGGGTGACCCGGCCTGACTCGTAAAAGCGCGGCAACGTGAGCTCTCTAATGTCCCCTCGGAGATCATGACTCGGACGAAGTTGGGACACACACACTTTCTCGGGGCGGACACTGGGTCCAGTAACTGTGTGGCAACGTTAGGGAGAATGGCTAGGATGGATGGATATCGCCCCCCCCATCTCCCCTCGGAGCTTCCTATTTTGTTTAGGAGCCGTGGCAGCAGGCTTACAATGTTTGTTTGCTTTCTCAAATGCAACCAGATGAGTGGCTCCTTTCAGGGTTAGAGGTCGTTTGCCTCACAGGGAAAAATGCTGAACAACAAAACAGCCACAGAACGACAAGACGACAAGAACGACACGCTTCTCGAATGTTGATAAAGCCCTGGGGTTAGACCACAGTTTCCATTATGAATTTAGAGACTCAAACATGTTGTTTAAAGTGCTTTGAACTTGCATTCTCTCTAATGGCCATCAGGGGGCGACTCCTCTGGTTTCAAAAAGAGCTATTGTAGATTGTATTGTATTGTATAGACATCTATGAGAACTTTCCCTCAATAAACGTCGTAAACATGAGTTTATGGTCTACATTTAGTTTCAAGTCTTCTTCAATACAGCGTGATGTTCATTTAGTAAATGATTCTCCATCTAGAGTCAAACAGACCACAAAGCAGAGTATGCTTTAGGGCTTGTGATTGACAGGTCGCTACCACAGCGTTGTCCGGTCTGGGAGTTGTTTTCATTCTCGTCTTACATCTTTAACCCTTTCACAGTGTGTTGTACTCAGTTGCTTCAAGCTCTCGTGTCACTTTTAGTTGCAAAAAATGAATAAAAGATGGCAATGGGACAAAATGCCAAACTTTTTATCTACAGTCTTGTGCGTTTTGGAGCCGGCCACAATTTGCCATTCAAAGAACCGCAGCTTTTGGCATTTCTGCATTGGCGGCATTTCTTAGGGCTCGAGGTTCCTTTTCCCGGTTCTCCAGGCTGCGGTCTTAATGTAGCATTCACACTTCCTCTTGACAAAACTGCTTGCTGGTGTACAACAGTGGCAAAAAAACTGTGAATGAAAAGTGTGTCTAATGACGGCAGTGTTCGGCAGTACAGGGCGGTGTGAAGACGAGGAAGCGTTGAGCTCCGATTTTTCTTGTCACTTTGTCGAACATCACTTTAAAGATAAGCCGTTTCACTTCACCAATTAGTGGAGATCTTTGCCTGTTTACGTTATTTAACCCCCGCGGGTCAAAGAGGCTGCCGACTTTGTTGTTCTTACTGATCTGCAGCACATTCTCTGGGCCTGGTTCGCTGGGGGGGCTTTTACTTTGGCATTTGCTCGCTGCAGTGACATCTTTAACGTGGCATGATTAAAGGCCTGAGTCATACATGCCGGAGCTGCTACTGTGCTGATTTTTTTCTCTCACGTGCTGACGGGAAAACTTTTAGGAAACGGCACTGCTGACATGATGAATTATCACAGCCAATTTTTGCATTTTCTGCATTTTTTTTTTTTTTTTAAAGCTCCCATTTGTTTTCTGCCCCCAGCCGTGATTTACGTGACCCTTTAGTTTACAGGATGAATACACAACGTCATCTTGTTAGTGAGCGGTCTCTTGTCGTCATATGAACGCACGTGATTCAGCCGTGCAGATTTGAATTCCACACTATTGGGGCGAAATGTCGTGCACGACCCCGAAGACGCTGCCTTTTTGAAGGGTTAACAGAACGCCACCGTGGCTGTCAAAAGGAGACGTCGAGATGTAATGTAGGTCGGTTGCACCAGTTTTCAGAGGTGGTATGAGACTTTTCTTTTCAGACAGAGAGGGTTTTAACTAGCTGCCGTCTGTCTGCTCATTAAATGCTGTTGTCGATCTGGTTGGTAAATACATAGCCAGATCTAGTGAGTGCACTCTGTAATCTTTCCTTCACTTTGCCAAATTACCATTATTGTGGCATGGGACACTAATTTGGTTCTTTACCACCTTTTGTTCCTCCACGTCTGTGACCGTGACACTGTTTATGTCTGGCCGGCTGAACGCCAGATGCGGCATATATTTTTTTGATTTTTATGATTTTGTGTTTTATTTGACTTGCTTACTTACTTAAGAGCAAGTATGAAAGGTAACTGCCCTCTGTCCCGGTATTATGGCAAAACGCTGGGAAAGCGCTCATGTCGATAAATAAATAACCAATTTGGAGCTTCAATGATCAGCCCGGCCGCACCTTTTTTTTCCCATCTTCCTATTCGCTCTGTTGGAAGCTTCACATCTCTCTGACGGCTCACTCAACGCCACACTCGCCACACTCTGATCCAGTCTGTCGGCACCGGAAAACTCCCGTCCAGATGGCCTCTGCAATCTGGTCGACGATGTTATCTCCCGACCACCACATGTCACCCCTCAAAAAAAAAAAAAAGAACGCATGAACAAACCTGTGTCAAGCACTGGTAGATGATGAAATTCAGTCCATCAATTGGCCGGCAGCTGAACGTTCCCCGTGAGGAGAACTTCAGCAGTATAGTTAATAAACATGTCAAACGTAGATTTAAACATTCGAACAGATGTACTTGTTAAAGCCGACGTCTGAAGAGCTGTCCGTCAACGTTCAGTGCAAAATTGGGGAAACGAATATGTCGACATGTCTTTCAGCGCACCAATGCGTCGCAAGCCATTTACATTGTCACCCGAGTGTCTTTTGTTCTATATAGGTGCGTGACGAGAGCTGGGTCTGTAATCGTGTGACAGAAGCTGCCTAACAACCTGGAAAAGTGGAGGTATCGGAGATGATATGTATAATGCATTAATTATGTGCAGCCACTGTGAAAGCAGGAATATCTATCAAATGATGTCTGAGGCCGTGAAACTCAGTGATTGCAGAATCCAGGCGGAGAGATCTTTTTATTTATTTTTTTATTGTCCCATCACAGCTGATTTTGCACATTCATGATGTGAATCACACATCCATTAATGCAGCACAGCTGACAAGGGTCTCGATGAGAAGGCAGCCTTTAAACAGGAAGTCTCTGGTCCGGCGCTGTGGTGGAGACACTGTCTCATCCCCCTGTAGTGTTTGGTTTCTGCCCATGTGAGCGACTCAAAGAGCCTTGAAGTTTAAAGTCCTTCAAAGCGGAAGTGAGTGAGAGTGGGAGAGAGAGAGAGAGAGAGAGAGAGAGAGAGAAAAACAACCTTAAACTGGACGACACTCAAAGAAGACTTTGTGTTTTGGTGATTGGCTCTGCCAGAAAGGGTTTCTCTTGGAAGACATCGAGGGGACCGGTTGGGCGGGTGAAGGGGAGCTGAGGGAGTTTTTCTTTTTTTGGATGGTTGGGGAGAGATGTGAATTACGGCTTCAGGGAGAAAGTAGTCTGTTCAGGTTTGCCGGGGTCCCCTCATTGTGGCAGCGCCGCGGGCCCGTTCTTGGCTCCTCCGCGCGCAGGCCACAAAGAGGGGATTTCTTTATTTATTTATTCAATTTCATGCCACGTCGACCCCGAAATGGCCCCTTTCCAAAACTGCCCTGTCCCCATTTGTGGCCGGCCAGTCCAATTGCCCCCGCCACCACAAAAAAAGCCCCTTAATGGACGCATTGTTTGCTTGTTGTTCTTTTCTCTCGGCTAAGGAGGGGCAGAGAGTTGTTTGGGTCCTGGTGACCTAAGGACTCACATCGAAAAAAGTCCTGAATCCGTGGATCTGGGATTGTGGTTCAGTAGGTGTGGGAACCGCAGAGCTTTGAAAAGGAGCCCTCTGGGTCTTCTGGAGGGAAAAAAACAACAAAAAACCCAACAAGTGTTGGAGCTTGTGCTTGATATACGGGGACCCAACATTGTTGCTGAATGCCGATGTAGCCATGGGCGATCGGAAAAGGTCCCGCTTCCGTCCCCATTGACGCCATATTCAACCCCATTATGTAAAGAAGTCTAGAAAAACGTAAGCAATGACGTGCAGTCAGATTGTCCCACTCGTATACTGGCGGATTCAGTTTTGAGCCGCTCTCTGGCATAAATAAATGGTCACAGAAATATTTGACATGCATGACACCGTCTTGACACTTGACTTCCCATTTATTACCAAATGTAGGTCAATGATTTTACAGTTAAATGTACAGTAAGAAAAGCTGATGCATGGCATTTTGCCACATATGTCAATGTTTCATCTGAGTGGAATTATAATGTTGACCTCGTTGATTCTAAATCTCATCTACAAACATAATGTGTGTTTATACTGTTTTACTGAACCCTCACTTATTTATACCATGTGCAGTATAACCTTTCTATTTTGGTTTCTACGAGACACTAGTCTAAGTGTTACTTCTCAAACACTTAATATTTGTACTCTTATGTTAATTTACTTTTTTGTTGATTTTAGTTCCACTTCATTCACTTCACCTCTATTGCGATTCCATTTTGCACTATTCTCAGTGTTACTTCTTATATACTTAATACTTTATTGTTCATAAATGTCTGGCACATGAATTTCCTCTGGGATTAATAAAGTTCTATCTTATCTCTTAAGTTTCTCTTGTGATTCAGGAGACGACTACAACAACAGAGTTTCAAAATCCGGTGCGATACCACCACGGCTTCCAAAATGTCCACGCGGCCGCGTTCTCGCAGGCATTCGGTCTCCCATTAATCCCCATAATGTAACGTGGATGACCGTCCGCCTGACTTACTCTCCCGTCACAACTAGTTTGACTATGACTTCTCTCCGATTATTTCCCCTCGTTATTATGACCGTGCAAGTTTCTTGCCGTAAGAAATTATTTTAGATGACTAAAATCCAACACTTTTAAGCAAGTGTAGTTTCGGTGGTGTGTATTTTTGTGAGCCAGCCTGATTTTAAAAATAAATAAAGGACAATGTGAAGCGTGCTACGGAGTTGGCTCGGTTGCAGGTAGAAAACTCTGCTCAGAGGCAGACGAGGCAGACGCGAAGGCAGCGGGCCTCCTGCTCACTGTCCAGTGGAGCGGACGCTGAACCCGCACCAGCATATGGTCCATCTGTATCCTCACACCTTACTGTCTGGCTCCCCCCCCCCCCCCTCCCCCCCTCAACACAAATCTGACCCTTTGACAGTTGGTCATATGACACAAAACCAGTTATTCGTGCTAAACAGTGATCACACCGTCTGCTGGGGTGGCGGGCAATGCTGGATGTTGGGTGAGACATGCTTTTGTTTCTCTTCTTCAGCCTGCCAAGTGGGCGGCAGCGGCATCATGTGTAAATAATCCAAACGGTGGCTTTGCTTTTCCGTCCGGTCCTTTCAATCCGTAGCATAATAAATAGCATGATCTCCCTCTAGTCATTTAGTCTTCGTCAGTGCCTTAAAAACCTCGACGGCATTCTCATTACAGTGCGGCGGTCGCGCCACAAAGTTCATGGTGAAGTGCATAATTTAAATCCCTTTTTTTCACGTGCATGGAGCACAATGTGATTTTATTTGTTTGTTAGAGTTTGGTTGCATTCTCGTGCAAATCTGTGAGACGAGAGATTAGAAAAACACAGTTGTGTTAGCGGCCAGACAAACATGTCACATACTTCCTTTGCACATAAGCCACACTTCCTTTTTGTCCTTCGTTTTTTTCGAGGCAACATCTGTCGCTTTTGTGTCGAGAGGCGCCGCTTCGTTCTGCACACTGTTTATTTTCCCTCCCCGCTGGGTCGAATCGCCGCTGCTTGAAAGGGAACAAACTTGTCAATGATTTGGTTGTCTTAAAAAAAGTTGGTTGCTTTTGTTCAGTGCGATTGCTCTGTTCTCACTTCCTGTTTGCTTGCCACAGAAACCCTGACGGAGGCATGCATGGCCACTTCTGTTGCAGTTTTCTCGCTCGCAAGTTTCTGCAATGAAATGGACAGTGACTCAGCTCGGCGGCATCCCCCCACTCCCCAAAACCTCCCTTCAACCGGCTCACATGGGCATTCAGCAAGTGGCACGTTTGACAGCTACCATGTGAGCTGATGAAAGGGACACCAAAGTGTCACCTGTGCTTCACACTCAGCCCGATTTGAGCGTGTTCATCGCAGTTCAATTCCCGGCTTCTCCTTTTGTGGTGTCCGAAGACGAGAAAGGGCGTTACATAAATGCATGTTTATTTACAGTGCGGCGCAGACTTTTACCAGACTAGATGCCGTTCAGACGGCTTTTCCAAACAAGTTTTACACTTGAGTTGACCCGCCGAACTCTTGGGCCAAACGGCGTCGCGTCCACAAAGTACAAAAAACACTCTTGTGGGCAGAGTAAGGGCTTTGTGCTTGTGAAAACGCTACAAAAAGCTAATATGCTAGGCAAAGCACACACGCTTGTTTCTGGGAACTTGGGGTCGTGTAGGATTGCACTTTGTTGTTTAAATTATATCAGACAGCCTTTTGAATGTCTCACCTTTTTTTCTTCTTTCTTCCCTGGGATAAATACATCGAGCTGCATGACTAAGGACGGGTTTCTGGGCCTTTTCCATTAACGCACTGCTTCACCAGCTGGGACCAAACCAACACGTTTTATGAACAGGGGACATTTGGGTATTGAGGATTTGATGGTGTGCTGCTGCCGGTACTTCTGTTACGACTTTATCGGAAGCGCTTGAGGGTGATTGAGGAGGAAATAATCTCAAACAATTATTGAGCAATAGAGAGAGCTTGAAGACAGTCCTGGCAGCGTGGAATATTAAAGGCCTCACCACGAAGAAGAAGTGCGTTCAATGAGGAAAATACGCAGGTCTGAATATGAACATTTTTATAGTACTTACTAGATAGAGTAAGACTTAATCTGTAAATTGTTTTAATCAGCATATGGGAGATGCAAAAGTGCACTCTGTCTTCTAAAACTGCCAAAAATAATTAGGATTGATAAGTGAAATATTCAAAATGTTCAAGATTACAATGCTTTCCGTAATGACGTAACTTTAACGTTTTTATACTTTAAAAAAAAAAAAAGCAACCAAATGAATAAATAAGCCAGCCATGGCTACAAAAATCTGTTTTAACAATTATAGCATTTTGATATGTTTTGCCATTTGGAACAAGTGAACGTGATGTTTTATTTTGTTTTACTTCCTTTTTTTTTTCTGGACTTCGCTGGCTTCTTTTACACCACGAATACTTCCTTGTGGGATTCTGCATTAGTGTCGTGCTTGGCAGCCACTTTGTGGTCCTTGAAGAAGCTCCATCACGGTTGCGTTGCTAGCCTCCTGCATCTTGCATCACCCCTTCACAGCCCATCACCCCTGTGGCAGGAGACCACTATGTGCAGCAGCTGAGCCCCCTCCGTGCCGCCACTCTGACTCATTATTACGAACACGGGGATATAAAAAATTAAAAACAGAATTTAGTGTCCCATCTGACCGTCTATATTATTAACACATTGATTGATGCCATCGCTATTTTTAGGAATCGGGCAGGCTCTTGGGCATCTCATGCACACAATGAAACAAGCCAAGTGTGGGTCATGTGGGAGATGACTTGTGGCTCGGTCAGTAACAGAAAAGACAAAGGTTATTGTCATCCGTCATTCATGCGTACATATTCTTTGTCAAAGTCCGATCCGCCACTCAGCGCGATTGCACGCCGATGTCAGGAAAGAGGCTGACGGGTCACCTGAGACGGGAGATTAGAAAGTAAACAAGGACGCACCCCGCTGCCTCTCAGCTTGTTCATTAAGAAGTAATGAGCCTAAGGAGCGAGTCCAGTGGGTAGCATATTACTGTGTTCGTCATGACTACTGTTTGTTTTTCATTGATTTTTCTTTTTCTTTTTTCTTTTCCAATAACAACTGGCTTAGCTGCATTTTGTGGAAAGGATGGCTCTTTTCAATATTCATCTCATATCGAAATGTCAGTGTGTGTGTGTGCGTGTGTGCGTGCGCGATCGCGCGAGCGCGCGAGCGAGCAATGCTCCAAGGTATTGTCCTCTCCATGCAAATGACGCACGACTTGTAATACGCTCAGGGTTATCTGAGGGCGTGCTCGCATCTGCTTCTTTCCGTGCGAGTCGGAAACATAATTTTTGCTTTTGCTTTTTTCCCCGGCACCAAATCAATCTGGACCCAACGGACGTCACGTGGAAACCCCTTGCGTTGCTCGTCCGTGAGTATCGGTAACCCTTCATTTTGAACCGAGTTACAGATTTGAAGATTTGAAGAAGTCAAGACTTCTGCCACGTATGACTGACTTGTCTGTCCTCTCACTAGTGGTCATTACTGTGAAGTCAGCAAAAGTCCAGACTGCAGATTGCCCAATTATAATGCTTGGCTTTCAACGTGCAAACAACGTGCAACGTCTGTCAGGCGTCAACATCCTTCCAAATATACCCACAATACCTTGTTTCCTCGTCGATTCTGATCACGCTCTCCAAATATTACGGCCTGGACTGTAAAAAGTCTGGGTCATGCTCCGGGGTGCATGCCCTGTTTATGCTCGGCTCTCCTGAAGCCAGTGTGTCTCAGTCATGCTGGTGGACTCAAATAAACCTGTGCGCTTTGTGACGGAACAATGAAGACAGCCAACACAACCCCTGGGTGAGAACGGCCATGTCACGGGGCGAGACCTGGGCTGAAAGGATCCCTTTGTTGCTCTTTCCCTCCATTCTCCATCCTGCCGATCGCCACATCTGCGTGGCACATTTTGTTTAGGAGGGCGAATCCCTTCCTGGATTGTAGGTGTCGACAGAAAAAAAAAGTCTGGGTACTTTAGTTTGTTGCCCACTGCCTGAACATTGTCCCCTTTTGGTGATTTTTTTATTTGTTTTCACTCTTTGCTCTCGACTGAGGAAAAGCCGTGTTTCCTTCCTCTCTTCGTCCTCTCTGCCAGTGAGCAATCTCTCAAACGAGTGACTCCTCCAGTGTGGACATGGTACAAGTTGCCATTTGGGAGATTTAATTAGTGCACGCCTTCGAGCACAATCAGGCGCCCCCCACCCCCCAAAACCAGTCAAGAACACGACAACTGACGCTTCCCTTGTAATACTGGTCTTAATTAGCGAGGTCGCAGCTCGCTGCCGAGGACCTTTTGCTTTCTATTTTGGTGCAACCGATGCAAAAGCCAGTAAAACAAAACAACACTGGAGACAATCCTCCCAAAGTGTTCGGTCTCTGAGGAAACGATATGATTGCTGCCTGCTGCTCAGTTGGCTGCGTTCTATCTTTAGAGCTAATGTGTGATTACAAGTGTCGGTCTTTCATTATAGGCAAGTGACTGACTGTAAGTAACACATGTAATTCACTGATGTTATGTGTGACTGTGGAGCATGCAAAGGATATATATATAATATCACCAAAAAACTAAAACCACCCAGATTTTCTTCATGCGTCTAATCAAAATGTTGGGTTGCTCTTAATAATCCACAGAACACACCGCCAACAGCTTTTCTACGGACTATTAAATGTCCAATTAAGCATATTTGGCCTTAATGCTTTCTTTTTATTTTAAATACCCTCTTAAAACATAGCGTCAACTGAAATCATCAAGAATTCTTTGATCAGATATGGCCTGAAATCTTCTATCTGTAATCTGTTCATCGTGTATTCATCACTGATAGACTGAGCAGTGAAAAGGAATTAAAATACGTAGATTTTTCAAACTATATCCATTGTTTTCATTGTATTGAGTCAGAAAATCGACGACAAAGATGATCTCAAAACTTGAACAAAAGACACTAGAAAGATGCCACCATGTCTTTTTCACATGGCAATAGAGATCTTCCATTGGAACTTTTAAGTGGCAGGTGTGAATCAGCTGCCAGGTTTTTGAGCATCCACAGTATTCTCCAGTGACACTTCATTTTCAGAGTTGAACATTCATCGTTGAACCCAGCATTTCCGCCCCCTATCTGCAACACCCTTCATCCGCTATCACTTTTCACAGCCGGGGCTCTGAAATGCAGGCCGACGCAACAGCAGGAGCCAGCCGGGCTACAGGGGGCTACAGGACTAGGGTTTTTATTTGGTTTTGGGATTCATATCTCTTCTAAGATATTTTTTTAATTTTCCCGGAGACGAGGAGGCCGGTCAGACAGACGGAGAATTGGGGAAGAGAGAATAAAAGAATCTCTTTGCACATTCACTTCCCTCCTTCTCGGCACCATTTTGGCAGGCGGACGCACACGCACACACACACGCACACACACACACAAATAAAAATAAAACACACAAGCAAAAGCCCAACTTGACGTGAGCCTATTACGGTCGTCTTCGGAGATGCAGTGTTTGCAGATGCTGCAACAACGAATCAGTTATTTCTTTCCTGCTTTCTTCCAGCAGGATGCTTGGATGCATTAGCTTCCTCTACAGTGGATCCGTACAGTGAGCTTTAAGTGTCACAAGACAGAGACTGGGAGGGGGAGGGGGTGGACAATAAAACAAAAGCGTCTTGGAGTCATATAGTGGAACGTTTTGCGGTACCTAAGAGGATTGTGAAACAAGTCTGACGCGTCTTTGTGAAAGGCTCTTCTCCCTTAAGTGTGTGAGTGTACATGTGGCTGACGCTCCAAGGCGTGTGTGCTCATGCGTAGCAAATTGATGGGATCTGTAACATGCCGTTTATTTTTTTTTTATTGTTTAATATCTACATCAGAAGAGGGAAGCTGGACATGAGACGGTTCAGATTTTAAAAAAACAACTAAAAAACTCCACTTGTTCTCTTGTTGGTAATGGAAAGTCAAACTCACCCTGCTTATGTTTTCTTAGATGTAAATGCTCATCAATAATACATGACGGTGCTTATTCTTACACCTGCTCCGTTTCGGTCTCCCCTTCAGGCATTTTTGCAGCGAATCCAACAAACTGCAGATGACCAACAGTGCCTCTCACCCGAACATGTCAAGGTATGGCCGGCTTTTAAATTCTACAACGAACGAGCCAAAAGTCCCTTTCTAAAATGATTTAAAAAAAATGTATTTAAAGAAATATATTATAATCTCAGATATGGTGTTTGCCTTCTTTCCCCTATGTCTCCGTCCATCTGTTGGTCACTTCCTTGCCCTTTTCCCTTCCTTCCAACCTGCCTCTTTATCTCTTCCTTCCTCTGCATCCCCTTCCCATACACCCCCCTCCCCTTTTTTAGATTCTGTTTTCAAATATTGAGGACATCCTGGAGTTACACAAAGAGGTGCTGTCTGCAGTGGAGGCCAGTCTGCAGCCCGATCCCCATCCGCAGCATGCACTGGGACACGTGTTCCTGCAGTTTGTGAGTAGCACATGACACACACAAAGAC
This sequence comes from Cyclopterus lumpus, assembly GCF_009769545.1. NCBI lineage: Eukaryota > Metazoa > Chordata > Actinopteri > Perciformes > Cyclopteridae > Cyclopterus > Cyclopterus lumpus. The sequence goes on from NC_046972.1 coordinate 4,779,851, forward strand.
GAGCACAAGACAGCCGACAGTCACACGGATCACGCATGTGGGAGCGCATGCAATTCCTCCTCCTCGCAAAAAACTAAACAACCTCTTTTTATGGGCTACGCGTAACCACAGATGCAGGGAAAAGCGTGCAAAGCCTGCTGTGAAAATGCCCCTTAATTCTCTTTCTCCCAAAAACACACAGACACACACACACACACGCACACACACACACACCTCCCTTTGCCTTTCCTCCCTTTCCAAACAGGCTGCATCCTGTCAGCCAAAAAGAGTCTCTCTTCATCAGTCTCTGTCTCCTGCCATCTCCTTCTCTTGCCCCGCCATCCCTCCATCCAAAGATTCCTCTCCGCTCTGCAACCCCCCCACACCCTCTCCCCTTCCCCCTCCTCTGTTTGAACTCGTTTGGCCCCAGGGAACAAACAAAGAAGGGTCTGTGTCCGTCGGTGGAAGAGATGGTGTGTCACTCGGCGAGGGGGGGACAATGTTTCTGCTGGTTGCACTCAATCTCCATCTCAAGCTCCTTCTCTGTTTGTCTCTCTCTGACAAACCATCTTCAGTTCACTTTCACCGAGGCAAAGAAACGCCTCCGCTAGGCATTCCACTGTCAGTCTGTTTCATCAGCTTATTGGTCCGTGTTGACCATCAGATTCACATTTCCGTTTCTCAAAGGCAGAAAAAAAAGTTTCTCTTTTTTTTTTTTTTTTTGCCTCCAAAATTCCAACCTGCTGGACATTTCATGGGCTACACCACCATCAATAATAATCCATCCAATACCTGCCATTTGATCACATCAGTGGATAGCATTTTAATCGGCTCATCAAAATGTACCTTCACACATGTGCGGGGCGTTATGGTCACCGAATTGATTAAAGGAGCCCAGTCTCTTTGGTCCCCCCCCCCCCCCCCCATCGCCCTGTAGTCAGACTGGGAGATACAACAGAGGTCAGACTGGGTGGGTAATGGGAAAGCTGCTGTTGATTTAATTCCCCTTTTTTTTATAATTTCATTGTACTACATCAGAGCCACGACAGAAAAGAAACACGTGTGACTCAAACCAGAACTGGATATCGATTCCAGGTGTGATGATGAGTCATAGTATCAAAGCAAAACTCAATATCCTTGACATAATTAATTGAAATGGTATTTTAATACAGTTCTTTTCAACAGATTTGAAAAATGAGTATACGTTTTTAAATGTACATACCAGTACATATATTCAGTTGCAATCACTTTCACTGTCGGTGAATCCGTCAAGTATTTTCCTCTGGTCTGTCCGACAGGCCAAAACTCCCAGATATTCAATTAACATTGTTATTAGAAGATAAAAGCAGAACATGTTTACATCTGAAAAACTAAGTTGATGAATGACTTAAGTAGAAGGTTGTCGACGATCTACATTTGATCTTATTGTCAAAGAATGAACACGAAAATACTAAAACCATTACAGGCGCTTAGCTTCAGCTGCATATCATCTCCTAACATGTTTAACTATTCTTTTAAATGAATAACTAATTTCAATCACAATTGTTAGCGAATAATCTAATTTAGCACGAATATGTTTATTTGCACAAAGTGGAAGTATACACAGTTTATAATTTAGAATAAACATACAATACATGATTTATAACGCACTGCAATGCACTTGTAAGCAGATATTCCTTTAAAAAAAAAAAATATATATATATATATATATATATATATATTAAAGAATTCATCACCAACTTCTCCTGTGAGTTTAATAAGGGGCGGCTGCTGTATAAACGGATACCAAATGGCAATACAACACAGCTGTAGTGGTATAAAGATGTAACACTTAAACATGTCCTCGTGTTTGCTTTACAACTGGTCTGTTTGTTAAATGTGTACGCACTGCGTATAAATAGGGGAGGGGGGAGGTGTTACCCTGCATATCCATTACACTTCCCTCTCCAACTTGTGACCTTTGTCTCCTCCGACACCGACACGTCTCAGCCAATCGGCTGGCCCCGTCTGGCGCCCTCCAGCCGTAGCCCTTGACCTCGACCAGAGGTCAACACCATGACCGGGATTTGATTAACCTCCCGCATTGTTCCACAAGACCGTCTGCCACTCACAGTTAGGGAAGAAAAATGGGAAGATTCATTGCTATTCAAAGTCAGATGTTGCCAAGATGGCTTGGGAGGCTGCAGATGTTAAAAAAGAAAGTTTATTTTTATAGCACATTTCAGTAGCAAGGCAATTCAGAGGGCTTTACATATCGGATCAAAAGCATTAAATCAATATACAGATGCTTCTTTGTCACTGTTAATGAATGGAGGACATTTAAAGAAAAAAAAAAAGAGAAATTGGAACGAGTCTGTTTCCATTAACCAAACACACACACACACACAAACAAACACACACACAGATTCTTAGCTCTCACTTCACGGCCTGCATGAGATTATTCAAACCCTGCAAAAGGTGAAAAAGAGACTCGCGCCAGAGGAGAAATCAGAGACATCAATATTTGCTCTATTTCTGCCAGTGTATACATGAGCGCTGTGCAAGAGGCAACAGTCACGTTATTATGCACTTTCTGAACTACGCCCATTATGCATGGACTGTGTGTGTGTGTGTGTGTGAGAGATGCTACCCCTCTCATCTAGCCTCCGGAATAACATTCCAATGACGGGGGATTCAAATAAAGACGTACGTTTATCAAAGGGACAACCCGGTCTTTGAGCTATTCTGGATACAACTGATGTCTTTCAGAGTCGTCTCGATGCTTAAAATGAACTCTGTGGTTCACGTTTTGGTCCCGGGTAAGATATTTAGCTGTGCCTGAATTGACTATGTAGTTGTTGTCACCGGAGAAAGGGAAATACCTTTGGTTGTAAACATAGCTGCAGCAAAAGGGGCTAGACAGCCAATTGGTGACTGAGAGCTTTAAATGGTTATTTCAGGTTGAGGTACTCAAGCACCGAGGTGTAAACTGATATACGGTGGCTACTACATGTTACGTATTACATAAATATTCAGCTTGCTCAAGTTTTGTAATGTGTTTTAAAAAAAAAAAAATCCTGCAATGCTGGATTTCACAGTCTGGGCATGTTCAGCGTAGTCGTTGCTAGCCTGTCTACTGGTTTCACGAATAGCAAGCTATCTAATATGTTTCAAAAATGTTTTTAAGTTGCTACTTAAAAAGTAATACTTTGCAATTTACATTGACATCAACCGCTTTACAAAGCATACCAATTTCTTATATGATTTTTTCCAACAAAACGGCATCGCAAGAAGCTGCAAAATGTCCCATTCCTATTTCGTGACATATTACCATATGTTTGATTTTTGGTGCATTTGGACGGCCCACATAGTTTGTCGCTATGACGACGTTGTTCTGTGGACAAAGTAGAACCAGAATGAACTTTATTGGCGCTACGAGATACGGAATTCAGTTAAATATACGAGTGCTTTTCATCATCAGACTATTACGAAGGCACATTGTACACATGTACAAGTGTTGCTTCCCCGCGCTGCCTTCTTCTAGCTGCCTTCTTCTAGCTGCCTTCTTCTAGCTGCCTTTGTCTAGCTGCCTTCGTCTAGCTGCCTTCGTCTAGCTGCCTTCGTCTAGCTGCCTTCGTCTAGCTGCCTTCGTCTAGCTG